>NC_088981.1:2955000-3215000 GCF_963932015.1 Anas acuta
TGTGACCATTTGCACTTGGGGTGGATTTACTGCTGTTTGGATTTGTATTGTTGTAGTTAGTTTTTCCAAAATAATTATGTTGTTTTATGTTTTTGACATAACACAGACACTGAGATGTCTTTTCCCACCCTCTCTCAAGTATGTCAACTAACCAGCATTTCTATTTCATGGTTACAGTCTCCTAGCAACAAAACTTTATCTTAAACTGACCCTTGTTGTTTTGGAGACCCCATGCCCAGAGCATGTTACATCTCTTCCATATCTTAAACACACTTAGTACTTTTTCCTTGTTCTTGCTTTGATTACCCATCAGGTTTGTGTTCATCATCTTTCCTGAAATAAAGCATCAGGAATATGCTAACATTTAGACTTGCACTACTCCTACTTCTGGTTGTTCCTTTGCAAATGATGCATCAGTCTGTCACTTAGCAAACCCTTTCCTAAAAGGAAAGCCAAAAAAGACTTTGGAGGCTTAACTGCACTTTTCTGAGTGCCTGTGACAGAGGGTGTCTGCGTGTCCCAGCTGTCCCAACTTTACGAGCCCTTAGGAAGAGGTTTATGAACTGTCACAGCAAGGGGAATGTCACTCCTCAAGAACTTGCAACCCCTCCCGTGTTATGACCAAGTGACTCAAGGGGAAGAGAAACACCCAGGGGAGAACCCATCTGATCTGCACAAGGAAACAGCAGCAATGGAAAGCTGCATTCAGCACATTTCTCTCAACTACAGGACTCAAAATACCCTGCACACATACACACAGTCTCTGCTTGAGTCACATTCAAAGAACAAAAGCAGCTGAAACTCCTCTGGCCATGTTAACGGTCTGTCTGGGCCCCTCTGACAGTACAGTTGAACACCTGGGTTCTGGTAGAGGTGCAAAGACATGGAAATGATTATTTATGGGTCTGGTTCCAGCAGATTTCAATATGTATGGCATCTCTATAGTCTGATACTGGTTTGCTATTTCTTTGTTATTTTAATGAGGTGTAGGGAAACTTCTGTCTGCGCCTTGTCACAGAGACCCTTCAGTTGTTCTGGTCCCCTTCCTCCTCTCTTCTAAGCTGGGCAAAACAGAAAGGCACATCCAACTGCACTGCACCCAACGACAAAATCAGATGCTGAAGAGTTGGGGTGGCTTTGCAAGCATCACAATTAGTGCCAAGGAAAAGGGAGCAGGAACACAAAAACTGAAGCTATGTAAACGATCAGATTTCTTTGAATGCTGGCAGCTTCACTGAAGATGTCTGCACCTCAGGATAAGTCAAAGCAGCCCACTTCACTCGATCATTTGTGGTGCTGATTGCCAGGACATCAGACCTTCTCGCTTCAGCCAAAATTAGCAAATAGCTTTGACCTGTCTCTCTCAGTCCGAGGCAGATAACATACACATACTGTTTGATTTTTTTGGAAGGGGATGTGAGTGTGAATGGGGAGTGGGAAGACCACAACCAAAACAAAAAAAAGCACACATTAACTTCAGCTGGATGCCACACACCCCACATATATCGAGGCTTGAGCCTTGTTTCTTCAGTCTCTCTCTCGCACACAAAAATGTTGTTTGTGTAAATCTAGACAGTTAAAGTGAAAGACTTGTATGGTACCAGCAAAGTGGCTTAGGTAGTCATGGAAACCACATCAGCGCTTACAAAACTTCCCTTCCTCATAATCTTTTCTGCAGTTTAGATAATGCACATGTAAGCTGTAAAAAACGAGTATCTGATCTAGAGCAGTAAAATGAAAAGTAACACTGTTCAGCGTCCAAAATAGTGGAAGCTGGGACGCTGCTAATTGTTTGGTGTTATTAACGATAGTTTTGTTCAGTTTCCACAGGGTCTCCTCAATGTGTCCAGGCTTAAATGAGATCAAGAGCTTTACACCAAATCTGGCAGTGAGCAGGGAAGGGAAGGAGAGGGAGGTATAGCACTAATTTTAAGGGAAGAAGATCAAACACTAAATTCAGAAGTGTCAGACTATTATTAATGTATTCAAATTCTCATTTAGTTATTTCCTGCAGCACCTGATACCAGAAGGGCTCTGCTGCTGCAGTCCTGACACGAAGAACACCTTCTACATGATTTGTAGCTTCCCACAAACCATCCTTACTTTAGCAAGAACTAACATATGTATTTTTCTATCAGTCTTCTATGCTCATTACATTTTCACTTGGTTTTCAACATGGAAATTTAAAATCCCCCTCAGTCTCAGTCACAGTTAGAAACCAAAGCACACTAGGAATGAATACCTCTCTCTGCCCCAGAGAGGAGTTAATGGATTGACTTCCAGCAAAAAGGAAGTGATTGCTGTCAGTAAGACAAATCACCATCTTCCTAATCAAGTGGCATATCCAAGAAAATTGCAAAGTTTTATATGCCCAAGTCTGCCAAGGAGTCACAAAGTTGCTTCCAGGGTGAAAAAGAAAATAAGAGTTTGGCATCTGGGCTCTTTTAACAACTTCGTTTACTTTCACGTACCATTACTATAGTTACGTGTCATTTACTGATAAAAAAGTAAGAACTTTAAAGTTTTATTTTGTAATGAAGTATCTATGGTCAACATGTTCGTGTTCTCTTGTTTAACTCAGCTAAGAAAAAGAATTCATTGATATCCACTAGAATGCCCACACTTTGTGTGAACACTGTACTTACAAGGTCTCCCTCACCAGTCTCAGGGAAAGAGCACCATCTTCTGGGAAGCAGCCCTGTGGTGGTCAGGGAGGGACATGTTCTGATGGATCCTCGCGTCTCTTCTCCTGGATCACACAGCGAATATCAGGTTTTTATCAGAGATGCTTATTGGTGCAGGACAGTTCACCTCAGAAATCCATCTTCTGCAGGCTGGTTTGTAGATGGCGGGGCTGTTAATGCAAAGAGGCCCAGAGTAAGCAGAGATTTACCAGCTAATCCACTGCAAGAAAAAGTCTCAAAAAACAGTGGGCATAACAAAAGGAGAATTTCACCTGGAAGGCTCACTGTTGAGGTATCAGAGTAATCCTACTGCACGACCAAGCTGATAATAAAATGCAAAGCTCATCCTTAGATGATCTCTGTCACAACCAAGTTCCATAGCTCACATGACAGAAATGAGAAATTGCAAATGGCTCTAAAACCTCCAGAATCAATGATGCCACAGATGATAAAAGTATTTACCAAATTTAATACAGCATAGCAAATACCTCAAAAGGGATCTTCTCCAACTGGTAGAGAGTGGTAAATACCTGCTAGTCCTACATACTGGAAACACCATCTCACAACTTGGTGTACTGCATTTAACAGCATAGATAAATGGTAGTTTTGCATGGAAGCTTTGTGTTTCTTTTTAACTTGCAAACTTCTACTTACTGTACTTCCTTGTTCCGATTAATCACAAATATTGTGCTACACAAAGGCTGCATGGATGTTCCATACACTGGTGATGCTAAGGAACTAGTTAGGCAGGAGTCGGTGACTTAAAGTTGTGTCACTTCATTAGAGGGGATTCTGCTTCAACCACATAAAAATTTTACTGAAATAAGATAAGCAAATAAATAGCCAAATCATCTGCCTAGGAACATTAATAGCATTTGTTCAGAATTTTCTGTTAATTATTCATAGCTATTTAATGTTAGACATTGTCCTTTTTTCTAAAGGTTTCAACAGCACTGAGTAACTGGTTTCATCTTTAGATTCCTGTCTGCTTGCTCATTAGCTACTGAAAGAGATCTTAAAATACCATCAGTGGTAACTAATCTTATTAAATGTCTCCAGCTTTCTTTCTGAAAACAAGGGGTTTGGAACTAATAGAGTGAAAAGTCAATAAAAATGTATTTTCATAATTCATGCCCTATGTGGCTGATCCTGAATAGCTGTGCACGGTGCCCCTACACCAGCCCGTAGGGAAAGGGAATTTTATCAGGCAACAAATAAGGACAAGGAATCACTCTGCTGGATCACCCCTGATAAAGCCTGTCTGTACCACCTGGTTTCATTTGATGTGGGACTTGTCTAAGGACACCAATAACAGAACATTTACCACTTCTTGTTTTTGTTGTTGTTTTGATGATACCAACTTTACTACTTTGATTTGCAGTTTTACTTTTAGCACATTGATTTACCTCACTGTGGAAAAAAAAAACAACAACAACAACACAAGCTACTGGTTTAATGCACAGCAAGGAACCTACTTGAAGACTCCAGCTCTTTTTCTGGCTGCACAATGTCTGCGAGCAGAACATAATGTCACCAGATTGATTTAATCGCAGGTGATGGTTCATGATTTCTTTTTCTCTGATACCTGAATGGAATGAATTGTATGGATCTCCTAAGTCACATCAGATATTTTTTCTCAGTTGAAGCCAGAAGACAAATAATTTAAGAGCCAATCCAAACCCTACTTGGACTGAGACAGTTACACAGGAGGGTTGGTGATAGGCGTTGTCTAGAGTCCCTACCCAAAGCAAGGAATAAGCAATAGAGCAGCTTCACTGTACAAAGGCATTTCCAATCTTCTATTAAAGTACTTCTTTGTCTGTCCCCCCCAGCTTAGAGATAGAAATGGTGTCAGAGATTTATGCTGAATGTTTTCTCCCCTAGCTCTTACCTGAAACATTATTTTCATTTTTTTTTTTTTTTCCTGAATTTGGTATAATTAATCTAACTTTCTCTGGCAGCTGGCACCAGCTTTTAACACCTGTGATTTCAGGCACACTCTGCTTTTCTGAGAGCTCTCATTTCCCTTTTACCACAGCAACAACACCGTCCATGAAGCATGATGGATCCTAATTTTTTTAATTACAATTTTTCCCCAACATTTCTTTACCCAGGGGCTTCAAAAAGAGGGAGAGCAAAAGGGAGAGTGTAGGTGCCTGCCCAGATTTCCATCCCTCTTCTCTCTTTGGTTAAGGGCAGGGCCATCTCAGCAACTGCTCAAAAAGAATATGGGAGCTGCTGCCTTCATCCAGAGCTATAGCAAGGGCAAGAAGAAAAGGGCATTGAGTTTGTGCCAGCCCCCTCCCAAACTGCAGCCTGGTGCAAAAGGCTGCTGGCTTGTCACTGTTGCCTTGTGTGCCAAGTCATGTGAAATTGCCCTGGAGAGGAGGGGGAGGACAAGGGAAGGGTAAGGGAAGGAGACACCCGGGCAGTACGTGCTGAGAGTGCCAGAACATCTCCCTCCAGCACTGCCTGTGCTTAATGTTGCCTCAGCAAGGTGCTGGGAACACGTCGGTCCTGCAGCTGGCTCCGAGGTGCATCGGTCTCTGCTCCAGAAATAGTCACCCAGTGCTTGCGACAAAGGTGGTGCCTCACCAGGTGCTCTCCTTGCCTGCCTGCCCAGCCCTAGCTGAGAGGTGAAACACTCCTCGTTTGCCTTCTGTTACAGAACTAAGTGCTGTGCCACACAAAGGCTTTGGGTTGCTGTAAGCCTTCTCCGCAAAGTCAGGGAGACCTGAAGTTGCCTCGCTTCCCAGCTGAGAATGACTTTTTGCCAAGTTTTAATCAATGAACTCAAACAAGTTTGCTGATTCAGGTTATAAAACAGCTTTAAAATCTCATCCTTGGTGCAATCAGTCTTTGTAACACAGATCAACGGGGACCCCTCTTCCAACTCCAACATGACCCCTGTAAATAGCAAAACGCACTAACAAGGATTGGATTGGTTCTAAATAGTAACACCAAAAGGTCTTTGCTGTGCTTCTAGAAGTCGTGTAAATGCACAAGCCTGCAACAGTTTGCTTTCTCTCTGCTTATTATCCCTGTGGGCAAAGCAGATGAAGAAGAAACAAGAAAAATATTCCTGCCATGGCTAGAGCAGTTACATTACTGCATTACAGGCTGAGCTGCAATGTTTTCCTGTACCTTTTTACAACACAGCTTCTTGGACAATGCAACTCCTGAGACGTTGTGCTTAATTTAACAGCCAGTGTAATGGCTGGGATTGTGCCACATAAACAGCAAACAGAAATAGAGCTTTTAAAATGACAAATCACCCTGTTCCTACGGGGTTAGGGCACCATTCTGTATTCTTTTCCTCTCGGAGGCAAGAATCCCATTAATTACCTTTTTCTCTGTACAAGTTCATGAGATTTGTTAAGCTCGAGGGCGGTGCCGCCTCCAGCCGGGGCCATCCCAGCCATGCAGTCACACCAGGCCCGGAGCCACGTCCTTGCCCCCAGCCCTGCTGCCCAGGGCCTCCACTCGAGCTCTGCTGCCCCTTCTCCAGGTGCTGCAAATGGCTCGCAGCGGACAGAAGCCACGGGCTCAGCGCCACGAGGGAGCAAGTGCCTGCGTGCTCAGCACCAGCTGTGTCAGAGCAGCTGAGGGAGCCCAGCCCATGCCCTGCTAGGAACAGCTGGGCTTCCCTTTATTTATTTATTTAGCTGGTTTTTGGCACGTCAGCTCCCGCATCTCCTGTACTCAGCAGATGTTAAAATCACATCATCAATAACAACAAACAAAAATTCAAATATTTGCCCAGCCATTGCCAGCGCCTCAACGGCTAATTGTAAGGTAAGACCCGTATTAATTAATTAAAAAGATGGTGCAGCATTGCTGCTGTCGTGCCAGGCACCAGCCAAATGCCAGGGCTTTGCTGTGGGATGCACAACGCATCCTGTAATACCTCAGCAAAAACACTGCGTTGAGAAAAACAAAGGCAGCACCCCCCTGGCTTTAAGGTGTAGCTGACACATGGTTTATTTTGCCTCATCTGAGAGTAATTGTGTTGCCTGGTTTTGCCTCACTGTTCATTTTTTTCATCTTGGCTTCAGAAGAATAATTAATTTTAAGATACCATGGGCTTCTTGCCAACTTTTTCACCATGAGAGGCTCACATTGAAGTGCATCTACTGGTGTCACATACTTCCACCTGACAGAGACACCAGTTGGCATCAAACCCCTGCTAGTACCCTATGGAATCGCTCCCCTTAGGATGATTTGCCTGACGGAAACCAGAAGCGTGTGAAACAAGCGGATTAGGAAGAAACATCCAAAGACCCAAATGCTCTGTGCTCTGGGCTGAGCTCTGTTAGTAATACCACAGAACTCATACCTATGATATGTTCCAAACCCCTGTTTTATTGATGACTGTGAAATCTAGGATCACAAAATGTGCAGGAATGCAGAAGTTCAATGCTTTCTTTTTAAGAATCTTAGAAAATCAGCTTCCTAACGAAGCCACTGCCCTCCATCTCTAAAACCAGATATTATTTTTAGATGCCCTACAGGTGAGCAGAGGCACCCCAATGAATGGCACCAGCAGCCAAGGAAAAGCCCAGGACAGCCCTGGAAGGCCTGGTGCCCTGGGGACACAACGCGCCCGCCAGGCTGGCCCAGCCAGGGGAGAGGCTGCTGCAGCCACACGGGCAGTGGGTGTTTAGGGGAGTGCGTGGAAATATCCCCACACTTTTCTCCCATTCCTGCAATCCCGTAATTCCTTTATGTATGTTCTCTAAAAATGGGACCTGAAACACCACTTCCAGCCCGAGATGTTTCATGATGAATCTGAAAGCAGAGATGAAGATTGCACAGAAGCTCCTGAAGGTTTCCCCAGTGTCCCCTGCAAGAGCTAAATGCTAAACTCTCCTTTCCTCCTCGCAGGCAGACGTACCACTCGGATTTAAAATTCCAGTCACAGCGCAATTCAGGGTCAGAGACACACACACGGTGCTACATTTGCAGAAATGCCCAGGGCTGGGATCAGCACCTGAGCAGGACCAGGCAGTCCCGACGCCAGCCTGAGCACGGGGGTATGACAGCTCTTGCTGTGACACCAACTACAGCTCTGCAGAGTTTGCTTGCAGGGCCACGGCTGTTCTCCCCAGGTTTTGAGGCCTCAAAAAGCTAATGTTTTGTTTTGTTTTGCAAAAATTTGTCTCACATGCTGTGCTCGGAGATGGAACATTATAGACCAAATCATGCGACGCTGAGATTGGCAAACCTGTTGCTATTGACTGCGGCAGCTCTGCTATTAACTCCACAGGGTCACACCTCATACTCAGCATCGTGTATGGGTGAAACCTCACCTTGAAGCCACAGGAATCAGCCGCAAGCTTTTCCCTTTATGCTCTAGCCCACTTCCCCATTAAATCGATGGCTATGGAGCAATGGCTTTAGAAATGAAAATACAGGATCTTCTTTGCTATCGGACAAGAACGACAACACAAGGACAGAGTCTATCACTTAAAGGTATCAAAAGGCCATTTATAATCATTTGAGGTTGCTGGCAGGTTGGCATGACCGATTTGTATATGGAAGACTGTTGCCATCTCTCCATATTCATTAAAATTATCTCATTTTGACAGAATTTCAACAAACCCTGGCCTGCACAATTATATGCTTTTCTGTAGCAATTCTGAAGTTCTGAAACACCTGCAGATAAGTGAAAAACTGTTAGCTGCCTATCAGCAGAGTGCTCCCTGAGAAGGAATAGTGCCGTCTTTCTTGCTATTTCTTTCAGACAAACTATCGATGTACAATAATACAAATTGCACGGTATTAAAAGGAGCAAAAGCAAAGATTTCATACTGAATGACTGCTTTGGGGCTATTGAAGTTCTGTGAGCTGCTCAGGCTCCATGAAGTTTAAATACTCACCGATTTTTGCAGTTAAGAAAGTAAGTATTGTGTTCCTGGGGAAAATGCTCTCAGCGGCTCTAAGTGACGCACCAGAGGAAAAATTAATCATGCACGGTTGAATGAAGTTCTCTAAAGGAAAAGGATGGCCATTGTGCAACCTGCACACAGCCCAGTCCTACCGCTCCCTTTGTGCTCTACTGAAACAAAGAGAAATGTCCACAGCTTTCCGAAGGTGATGGGGAGGTAACTTTGTTTCCCATCTTGCAGCAGCTCCCAGGAGAACATACCTGGGCACAGTCCCCATGATGTTATCCTCAGCATTTTCCCCTTTGCCTTTTCCCTTTTTGCATCTGCAGAATATTTTTCTAAAGCTTCAAGGGAGCTTGCTGCCAAGCTCCCTTACATTTGGGGCACTTCCCATAAAGCATGGCTGCAGAAACTAACTAATAATGAATACCAAACCCTTTGGAAAAGGTACTGGCCAGGAGATCCAAAAGTCACTGCTTTCCCCACCCCACCCCACCCCACCCTCCCATAATATTTGGAAAAAAAGAAGGAAAAAGGGAACATAGCAGTTTGGCCACATCCTCCTGCTTAATATTCCTATCTGCTTGCTAAGCCAAACTGAAAAGAAACATGAACCACATTTTGGAATTAAATGCTCTAAGTAGAGCACTTTGGGGTTATTTCAGTATCATTTTATCTATCTGGAAGGCAAATAGCTAGTCAAAAGTATCTTCATTACCTTCATTCCGGATGGATGTAAACAAACTGCAGAATGGCATGCGCCAAAGACATCTGTAACAGGCATGACTGCTATTCTATTAGACATTTTAGGGGAAAAGAGACTTTCTCTTGCTTTTTAAAGGTAATACGATTTGAGGGCCACTTACCTCCCTCTGTAACCTTTATCTATACATACATTTCTCCAGGGAAGTACAAATCAAAATCCTTGCGTGTCAAATAGCTTAGTGTCAAAAGACCAATGAATCATGTACTATAAACTATACAGAATCCCAGGAGCTTTGCGGAAGTGGAGCAGGCACAGCACACACAAAATAATGCATAAAAATACCCAGAATGTGCTTTTCCTGCTCAACCAGTTCATTCTGATTATTAAATTCCCTCACTGCAGCTCTCGTCTCAGTTTTGCATTCACTTCTTAGAAGCCTTCTGCCAGAGGAGCTTTATTGTCGGGCTTGCGAGGTCATTAAGTGCATATTGGAATAGATTTAGAAAAACTGCATTTTGGGTGGTCGTAACACGCATTGGCACCAGACAGGCAACTTTGAAGACATATTTATGTGGTCCATGAGGAAATCTATCAGGTGACCTCTATATTCAAGGAAACCAGCTGGACTGCTGAAATTCTTGACTACCACTTTGGATCAGCATGCCTCCTCGAGATGATTTTTGGTCTGTCTTTGGTGAATAACGCTGAACAACAAAAAATTACAGCAGTGGCTAGCCACTTACAAACAATTTACAGTAGTGGAGGGCAGATATGAAAAGTGAGCTTTTCCTTATTCATATTTATTTACCGAGTCCTGCTTAAAAGGAAGTACTTTGGATTTCCATGGTCTATAGCAGTCGCTGGAAAGCCCCCTAGGTCTTTAAATCCTTTACACTTTCTACGATGTTTTGGTGAAAAATGAAGAGACATAGTATCATTGCAATGACTTGTCACAAGCCGACTAAAAAAGCAAAGATGAGAAGGGGATAAATCTCTCAGGTTACTGTCTCTGCATAGTGAGTAGGACTCTGAGGAGGTGCTCCCATCAGCAAAGCCCTGCGTGCTGCAGGCTGGCTGCTGCACACTGCGGGGTCTTGCAGGAAGGAATAACACCCTGGTGCTCCCAACACACAGACCAAAATTCTGGCAGCAGCTATACCAGTAATTCAAAAGTCACTTCGGGTTTATAAAGTTGTAAAAGTGACTGGAACTAATAGTAGATATAATCTCCACAACCCTGTAACTGCTGCTTCCAGGGCAATGCTAGTCAAAAAGGATCTTTTATGGACTGCAGCACGGTCTGACCTCTCTACAAGTGTGTGAAGTCTACAAGAGCAGCACAGACAATGCCACCATCAGCAATGAGGAGATAGCATAGTACTAAATGCAGCTTCTAAACACTTTTTTTTTTTTTTTTTAAGTATTGTCCTATTCTGATATTTTATGCATCTTTCATATTTATTTGCCTTCTATCAATAAATGACACTGGAAATCTGTAAAAGCTACAAATATCACTACACTAAGTTTCCCCAGGCAATCTGAAAGGCCTTCAGAGATCTTTTGAGACTGCCTAACAAAAAGGTTTGACAGATGAAATGAGCAGAAAGTTAGAAAGTTTGCATGAAAGCAAACAGAAATGCAGACCAGTGGAAGAAGGACCCCTCCCCAGAAGCAGACAGTTAAGACTTAGCTTAACTTTTCAAAAACAGCATTTTCCTGACACTGCCCCCAAAAGACATTGCAAAATACCAAATGTTAGGTCAATTACTTGTGCCACAGATTTTCTCTGACTTGAGCAACTTGAACAAATACCTGTGTGTGATCATGAACACAGACTCTGGAGACTGCTGGGCACAAATCCAGAAACTCACTAACAGGCTGTAGGTGAAGGAAATGCCTCCTGCTTTTAACAACAAGTAAAACATTCTCACCAGCATGAATGTAATGTTACTTAGCTCCCCGATCGAGACTAAATCTTAAGGGAGAAAAAAAAAGGGGACGGGGGAGGGAGAAAGCGCCCACCATTCTCAAAGTACTGACCCCAAAACCATGATGTGGCAAATGTGAGCTCCACGATAACCACACACAAGAAACGCAGATGACTTATCAAACTGAAAATTCAAAGTCAAATGCTAATTTGTCTTTAAATAAATCATGATTAAATACTATTAAGTCAATTTGCAAACCAAGCTTAAAAGATGCATAATTAACAAGATGCATGTATCACATTCACCTGCAAGAAAATATTTTTAGCTGTCCTGTGTACCACCTTTCCCATAACACGACAGACACGCACACTTCAATGTCATCTTGAAGCTCCTCTCCTCCCATCCTACCTCCTGAACTCCCCAAACTACAAAGTTGACTCGTGTGCTCTCCCAGCCAACACCACCAGCCCTGAACACAGGAGAACACTGTATTTAACCACAAAAAACATAGCTACACAGGTGGGGCCACATGTTCTTCTTCTGGATGGTAATGCGAAGAGCTGTTTCAGGCGGCCCTCTGATAATTACCCCAAGAGATGACTAAGAAAAATACAAGGTTTCTATCTAAGAGACACAAGGAAACTCGCTGTTCATAGCCCAGCCAGGCACTGCTTGCTTGGTGCTTCCATGAGTAGGCAGGAATTTCTTTGAGACAGTGGACTGTTACTGGAAGACATGGAGATGAGTTTATTTTGCAGTAAGCATTGAGTAAGTGGCAGATAGACCAGCTGCTACCGCTCAGCTGAGAGGATGAAGATGGGCTGGTGCCGCTGGCAGCTCTCCCACGCTCCCAGGCTTGGCACGGGCTGCCAGGGGTCCCACCTGAAGCCCCCAGCTTCAGTTGAAACTTGCTAACAGTGCTTGTTATCACAAGGGTCATGGAAAGGTTGTCTGTGTGGTGCCAATCAGTGCCAAGACATTTCTGTAAAAGCTAGAGTAAGTTTTATGCCAGGGCTGACAAAATCGGAACAAAAAGATTTTCCTCCTTTTCGTGCTCCCATGATAAAGCGATAAACCAGTTAGGGCTAAGTTTTAAGGCTTCCTTGAGCAAGTGACCATTTTCCTGTTAGTTACGTAACAAACAAGTGAGAGTTCAACTTTGCTTAGATTTCAGAGTACCTGATTTATGACAACAGGCAGATCATTAAAGAACTTGCACTGTACCTGAAGATAATTTATGCAACAGATATTTTTAGTGTTTCACTAAAGAAAACAACTGCAGGAAAGAATCTTTGTAATTTATATCCATCGTGTACAGAAGCTGTGGTTAAATTTGAACAATTGACATGTGTTTCTGACCTGCTTTAATGAAAGGACTTATTCTGTCCTTTCTTCTTCAGATGTGCACATGCATGCCCTGTGACAGTAACACGAATGTAGTACAAACTGCAAACTTGGGTGTTTGTGCCATGAGCCAGGCTTTCAGAAAGACACATCCCTGGAGCAGAAGCAAAATGAAGCCTCTGGATCTCTGTGACACACTACCAGAAAAGCAGGTGGTGGCACACGGGGTCAGATTTGCTAGGGCTCCCTCAGGAAAGGCATGTGACTTTTGGAAGCAGCAATGCCCTGATGGCCAGTAGGAAGGCACAGGGACCCACAGCAGTTCTGCCTGGGTAGGTTCTCAGTGGCCTCCTGGTCCCACTCCCTCTTACCCTTTGTAGGGGAGGCCTGTGTTAGGAAAACAAGAGAGGTCACTTATGGTGTTCCAGCTTTTGTTCTACAGTCTCTTGCTGTGGGTATAAACCCAGACTAATTTAATCGGCTTCAGCCAAACACTTGCAAAACATCACAGATGTGAGTAAAAAAAAAAGATGTAAAAAGGTGGACAGGAGAGTAATGTGCTGCCATGCTGGAAGGAAAAGAAAATCTAGCGCTTTTCAAAAATTATTATTATTTTTTTTAATTCTGATACGGGAAAGACTTCAAAGAACAAATGCTCTATACAAGCCTCACGTGTATGATTATGTCTCATGCAAACCAGTGCGATTAAAGATATACCTTATAATAGGCACACTTTAAAGCACAAGACTAAAGTTTTTTTTTTTTTTTTTTCCTAAATCTGACTATAATCTCTCCTACTTCTTTTTCCTATTAGAATTATCTACAATTTTCCAGTGTTGTCTTTTTAACTGTCTCCCTTCCAGAACTCAACCCCGTGCATTCTCAGGAGCATCTCCTTGTCACAGCGTGCTGGATGTTTACTTGTCCAGAGGTTTTCTCAAGTCTTGAAGCTTGCCTTCTTTAGCTCTGCGGAAAGCCAAGAGCCCCCCGAACCTCACAAACATGCTCACAGACGTGCCTCACACACAGCGGTCTGCCAAACATACACAGGAGCTGTCAGAGCAGGTGCTGGGGGGCTCACGGAGTTGCAGCAGACCACACCAAGCATGTGGAGAGCTGAAGGGAGAAAGCTCTGAGCACTGCATGACCCCGTGCGATTGCACGTGCCAGGCCCATGCTGAAGTTGGCACAAGCGTATTCCTTGCTCTGCAAGGTTTTTGTAAACTGTAATGGTTACACTTGGGGGTGTGTAAAAAGAAAACCTAGGAGACAAAATGAAGTTTGGTTAACAATATGACGAGTTGCCTCCTTCCTCTTGTGAGCTGAACGTGCAGCGTTTGAGCCGAATCCTCTCACAGCAGTGACATTACACAGACGGTCAATTGCAATTGCAAGTCCCCAGGTTACACTGCAATTAATCTTAACTAATCCTAATGGAAATTAGAAATCACCCAGACCCCACGGTTAACTTCTGGGATGTCTGAAGGCAGAATGGCTCTAGTAATTCCCCATCCCCTGAACTCTCCAAGGGCTGGCACAGCGCACCGTGCTGGCCTCCTGCACGCAGCTGTGATGAATGGTTACGCAGGCGGCTCGCAGGCAGATCAGGAACAAAAAAATTATTCGCTGACTTATTCACCCACTCTGTAAAGCAGAGACACGTAAAAGTTCTGAGAGGCTGCAGCAGGTGCAAACAAGTCCTCTGAACGTACATCTGTAATTGAGGGATGCATTTTTCACATCTTTAACTGTAAAATATAATTCCCCACAGACACGCAGATTTGATTTTAACAGCTTTTTCTTGTCTCAGCCCAGTTCCACAACCTCCTGTCTCAGCAAGCAGAGCTATCTGCTTTGTGCACATGTAAATTTCTTTTAATAAATAAAAGCACAGTTAGAGGCTAAGGTATGACCTGTTCACAAACTAAACATTACCGCCACTCTCCTTGTTCTCATTCCTGTGAAGTCCACCAAAGAAAGGAGACCTAAAATCAGCAAATGTCTCTATGTTCCGTCTTCTTCAGGTAAATAAAAGATGATAAGATGTGAAAAGTATATTCATCAGGTTGAAAAAAAAAAGTTATACTTGCCAAGAAGTTGTCACCAGTACTGCTGTTCTAAGCCCCAATACTTCAGAGTGTCTCCAAGAACCAAAAATACGAACTCCTCCAGTTTAAAGCCCATTGCAGTTCCATCAGACCTCAATTTAGTCTAGCTAGGTCAGCTGGGTCATCGAGCAAGCCACCAAAATACTGAGCTACTTGGAAGTGAACAAAAGAAGGAACATCTTCCACCTGAAAACCTAATGACCCTCTAAACTCCCAGTTTTTGTTGTTGATTTTTTGTTTGCTTTTCTTTTTAAAACCCCTTTGAAAGAGCAGTCCCGATTCACAGGAGGGTGCTCCAGCCCCTGGGGCTGACCATGCTGTGCAGCCTCCTTGCTGTTTCTGCAGCTGGGTGTAGCTCTACGCAAGTACATGCTTGAACCTCTCTTACAACAGGGCTTTCTCTACTGTTTTCCTGACTCTGCCAATACGAACATGTATTAGGAGTATCAAAAGGGAAGCCCAGATTCCTTCCTACCGCAGCCCTGCCAGTCCCACAAACCTGAGTGCTGCTGGAGCTGCGCAAGGCCCTGAGAGCTCTCCAGGCAGTCCTGGCAGTGCCACAACTGTCCCCGTTTAGGGACTGGATTATGGTTCATGCTACAGAAGTCCCACACTTCACCTGCTGGTAACTAGCTCCCCCACCACATCCACGTTTTTCACATTCTTCAATTTATTCCTTACCATCTGGTAGTCAGATGCTCCACCTAAATACAATTTTACTGTTCCAGTTCTCTGTGAAATACGTTACTTTGCCCTGCTGTAGCTCCTCTGATCCACTTCGGAGCCTTTACTTTGCATGCAAACACCCAGCTTGTTATTTGAAGTGGTCACACTGCGTTACGGGAGTGCCACAGGAAACTTGGTCCCTCTTTGTCCGGGGAAGGGGAGGCGCAGGCAGCGCTCGTGCAGCCTGAACATTAATGTCAGGTTCACAGGCTTCAGAGCTGCTAACCCAACAGGTTAGGGATTGACACTGGAAGTCTTACTGTTCAACATTTTGAAAGGTTCCTGTTCACTCTATAGTTCTGACACCAGCCCATCACAGCCACACTCTCTTCTTGCTGTACTGTTACCCCCAATCAGGCATATGTTACATTTACAGTGTCCAAAGCACAGCTTTTTACCACTTGCCCTCCTGTGATTTATTGCCGTTTCCTCACAGTGAGTGCCAGAGCCTGACCTGGCTCTGAAATGGTAGTTGTGTCCCTCCTGGGTCTGGCCATTCAGTCTCACACCTCTGAAACATGATATCCACAATTATTTCACCTTCTGGGATCTACTGGTCTGGAGCTGAACTTTTAAAGACATCCAGAGAAGCCACGCACATACCAACATTCCTGTGGTTAGCAGGAATTAGATGGGCAACACAAGACAACCAAATAATAAGCAATCATTGCAACTCCTTTGCCAAATCTGCAGGCTCCTTGTTTTCATGCATTTATTTCCATGCCACTGGTAAACTGAACCCAAAGCATACCCTGGAAAATTTGCATAGCCCCTCTTTGCTTGTTATATTCATCCTCATGTCACTCAGTACAGTGCTTTCCAAAATGACAGCTTGTGCTGTCATCTAAAAATACAGTGCAAACCCATAAAGCACTAGAGCCACAGACTTTTCTAACGCAGCATCACCCACCAATGTTCTGCTCTGAGATCTGACAGGACACTGTTGGTACGGCTCTGGGCTCCAGCCCAGGGGCCATAAACCAACCCTGCAAACAAGCTGCTCACCTCACTGGAACCAGGCAGGCAAACATCTCCTAAGCATGAGCATCTTGCTGCTTCCTTGTATTTTTCCCCAAAGCCCCTCTTATCACTAGATGGTGCTTCATTTCCTGCTTGTTGCCCTGAACAGACTTTTCTGGGTGTAATTCACTACTGAAAGACTAAAATCCAGTAGGTAAATCATGGGCAAAGGATATTCATTATAGTATCATAGCCTCATGTATAAAAAATACCTTTTCCAAAAGCTTGGAGGAAAAATTTCACTCTGCAGTTGTTTTAATGCCCTCTCCCCCACACCCCACAAGCGGTGGCAAGTGTCAGTCAAAAAAACTTCACCTATAAAAACAGTAACATTTCTAGAAAGCAGCTGCTTTACACACATCTTGGTTTTTGGACTTCTGATCAGTATACTAGATGTGCATTGGAATAGGAGAATGGTGTCAGACTCAGATGAACTGGACACACAAGACCAAAAAATCTAAAAATGCTTCTGTGATGAAAGAGATTTTGCAGCACAGTTTTTAATTCCAATCAAATCTGCATAGAGGTGAGAGATGGTACCTCCAAAAGCAGCTCGTTCCATTCTGCCAAACCAGTATGTCCTTTGTTATTTTCAAGAAATAGGATACTGTGTTTTAAAAAGCTTTTAATTTCTGAAGAATGAGTAACAAAAAAAAAAAGTTACAAAAGTCTTCAATCATATTTTGCAAGGTCTAAAGGTCTGGTATTACATCTGGTGTAGCAAAGAGATATTCCTGCACTGAGTGACCTTTGGCAGGTCTGTAAAACCGCCGTTTTCTTTCCAAAATGAAGGGGAGATGAGTCGTCACCACCAAACTAATTTGCTGCCAACTTCTTTTATGAAGTCCAGCTTTTGCCACATCCCCATATCATGTCATTTGGGTTTCAGCCATTCATTTGGAATTTCTCATGCATGTCTTTAACATGATTGAAATCACTTAAATCAAATTTGATATTTAGGCAAATTGTTAAGCTCAGCAATTGGAAGCATGTCAAGTTTTCCATTTTAATACCATTAAAAAGCTCATTGCAATAGCATCTCCTATTAGCCACTCTAAGCATACTTTGTAGGACAGATATGAATTTATGTAACTGAGATTAAGCACCTTTGGTCAGCTGGAAGCCTAAATCTAGAATCACTTGTTATGAAAAACTGTATTCCACTCAATCAATGCTTATTTGCTAATTTTCCTACTGTGGAGGTCAACATTCGCTCCCAGGCAGAGCTCAGGTCCTCCACTTCTTGCAGCTCCCTAAATTAGGTTCCCATAAATACAGGAGTTAATGTACATGGGAATAATTGTGTGCCACTGAGCAACTGAATGAGTAAATATAGAGCTGAAGAGGGATTTCTCAGAAGTCTAAACATCTGGCTCAACTGTATGAATTAGGAGCTGTATTAAATAGGATTTGCAGATCTCTCTCCCACAATGGTACAGCCTTTCATGATGGCAGTTCGGGAACTTGGTCTCTCTGCAAGGGTCTAATTAACTACTTATTCTTCCTTTGCGTTAATCTAACTAGTTGGCAAACAGTTATCTATTTGCTGAGCCACAGAGCTGTCCCTTACGGAGGTCACGGTTGTCAAGAGCTTTGAGAATACACAATCACAACTGCTTTAAATGTTATTACTCCCCGTACCGGATTACAGAATTTATCAACCTTTTCTTTTTATTTATAAGCTGATGATGTACAAAGAGAAATCTTAAAGTCTAGCTAATTGGCTTGCATGCACAAAGGTGGCTCTCAAGAAGAAAAGGCCGTGAGAAACTCAGAGGGATGTCTAGAACAAGGATGCCTCGTGCCAAATTTTGGTCTGGGAGACGGTGCTGCCGGCGAGTCAGCCAGAGGCGTACAGAAAGCTGTCTCTGGGTGACAGATACCAGCAGGCAGGTGTGTGCAGCTTTGTTTAAAGATTTAATTAGTATCTGCGATGCATCCAATTACTCGCTATTAATTTAAAGGTTGTTTGATTCTGGTATTAATTCAATGGCCTTGAGTGATTTTCCGAAGTATCTGTCTGGATTTATATGCAACGTGGAAGCACTGCAAATCACTCGACCTGCTGCCTTCAGAAAGGCACACAGATGCGTGGGAACGCCCACCCCGCTCTCTGTGCATCTCAATGGCAAACGGTGCTGCTTGCCAAGGCCAGGTGGCACAGCGATGGCACCAACACGTGCACTGCAGCCTTTGGGCAGAAGGGAGGGAAAATGGTCTGGAGGTTTTATGATGCTTCAGGTAGGGTTCGGTCAATTTATTAAATCTCGAATTACTCACTCAAAGATCCATAAAATTTGCTCCTAAAAGTTAATCTAATATTTGCATTGCTGCATGGGGAGTAATTACCAGAAGACATTTAAAGGAAGTTAATTGGTCATCAAGACTCTACCCAGCATGTTAATTATCCTGCCTATATTGAATAGGGTGAAAATAAATATATAAATAAAAAGGATCCATTTCTTCATGTTAATGCAATGCATTTTCCTCTGCCAGGAAACAAGCAGTTGTTACAGACTATCAAGGGCACCATTTACATGCTTAAGCTTGATGGAAGTGGGATACATGACAATTTTGTCGTATTAATGATGCTAAATTATGCTTTGAGACTTACTGTGATCACGAAGATATTAGTTTGTCGGCACAGTGAAATGAATTATGTGGACCTCTTGAAAACAAACTTTTCACACATCAGGAAGTGTCTTTGGCCATTAAGGAAAAAAAAAAAAAAGGCTTGTAAAAATTGCTGTAAAACGCCTACCCTTCCAATCCCAACATAGGACCCAGCTCCTGTTTTGGTTGTTCTTGTTTAAAGAGCTCCAGCTCAGAGTAACGTATACTTGTGGATGCAGAGGCCTTCATTGCACAGTCTCATTGCAATTAACACAACTCCGTGATCACTGGTCTAAGTCATTTGAAATTAATAACCACTTATTATAACGACAGGACCCAAATTATACTGAGGTTCGTGATCCAGTTACATGTAATTTGTGAGCAGCTAAGTACTAAGTCTTTGCAGTGTCACCATCCAGGCACGCCTTCTTCCTTAAAGTGCCTTTAGGCATCCCACAACCAGCACTTCAGTGGGATGGGAGCTCGTAGTGCGGGGAAGCACGGCTGCTTCTCCTTAGCCCCGCTTCTATCACCAGCCTCAGGCCATGTTTTCCAGTTCTGCCATTGCTCCTCTCAGGAGCTGGGTACTGGTTGATTCCCAGTAAGGGTGGGGAGTTAGAAATGGAGAGGTGACAAACAGAACAAAAGATAACAGAGGAGGAAAAGAATTAAATTACGTCATAGGGAAGCTGTGGGAGACCTTTGAGATGAGGGGGGAGGGAGGAGGTATTATGTGATACCTATAATAATATTTCCCATCCTTCCCCAGAAAAAATAAAGAACAAATTTTCAATGCTGAATTTTTCCACAATACTCTTCTCTTAGAAAAATAAAGTTAATTACCTCTAATTTTAGAATAGATGAGTTTTGGACGAGAATGTGTCTGCTGTTATTTTTTTCTTGCCCAGCACAACAGAAACATCCCTTACTTTCCTTGCTTTTTTAAAAGTATTTTTTAATAGAGGCACAATTTGAATTAAAAAGTACATGTAACAAATAAAGTTCAAGAGAAAAATCTCTGGGATGGATTCTAATAAGAGCAGCCTGCAGAAGTCAAAGTTATGTCTATTTATACCAATACAGAACCTAGGAAGAAATTTTATTTTCTCTTCTATATTAAATCAGATAGTCCATAAAAGGTTTTGCTCGAGTGCAAAGTTCTTGTTATCCCTTCTGTACTGTTGGCTGTACAGCACATCTGGAAATTAAATTTGAAGTTATCACCTGCAACATCTATGCTGAACCAAAGACGAAACAGGGGTATTTGGTTTGCTGCTCTTTTATCTACAGCTCATTTATGTAAACAGAACCTCAACTGCTGGGTTATGGGAGCTGTACAAGTTCAGCTCCCCCTATCAATTTTGGTTACAAAAGTGGATGAATTTATTTCTTCCAACATTAATCTCGTTTAGCTGAAGTAGAATCAAGATCTCAACAGACATATCAATGTGTGTATTGTTTTTTCTTAACTAGCTGACAAATACTAGGATTTTGTTCTTCCCATAGTCTGTTTAGTCCTTTATCTTTTTGACATGAAATCAAGTTGGGAGATAATGAAGGGAGAGGGACAGGAAGAGGGAGAAGGAAAAAGGCCCTTATTAAAAACAATGACATAGCTTTCCTGACACATGCCACAGTGGCAGCGTAGGATGTTTTCTCAGCAGCATCTGAGTTTGAATTGCTTTCTTTTGGGACTTTGTCTGAGTTGTAGCACTAGCTACCAAATTTTGGATTTCAATCTGCAGGTTACATTCCTGGAAAAATTCTGTCTCAGAGGGAATTCCATGAGGAACCCAGGTAAAGCTGGATGAAAGGCAACAAAGCCAAACCTTGAACATGAAAATACTCTGAGCTCATGAGACAATCTCCAAGTACTTGATTAAACATAGTTACAGGATTCAGGGTTATCACAGATTTGTAAAAAGTTCATCCGCACCAGATTGCTGAAGTGTGGAAAACATTTAGTTTTGAACACACCGACCCAGTCAAAACAAACCAAACAAAACCCTCACAACCCCAACAAACCCTGAACAAAACCAAAAAAGCCACCCACCACCAAAACCAGACCAAACAAAAAAAAGCAAGACACACCACAATCCCTCCCCCCCCCCCCCTTTGTTAAACACCTTATGCAATACTGCCTAGAATAATTCATTGTATACTTTTCTTCAATCTGTTCAAGCAAATAAGTGCTAAAGAGTCTGTTCAAGGAGTAAATAACTACAGGCTAAATAACTGACTTATCTTCGCTACTAGCGAAACTGCTGGGACCTTTACCTTGCTTAAAGTTCAGCTGATTTGCAGGGTGGAAGACAAAGCATGATTGTTCCTACATTAACTTGCAAAGGAGGCTTTACATACAAGAAACCACAGAAAATATTGTTGAAAATAAAATACAAATATATGTGTATACATATTAATCCTGAATTATTAAAAGAGCATTCTCTGAACTGCTCTCAACCCACTTACGAGCAGTATTTGTCAACTCCCAATTTTCCTTATGCAAACTCAAGCTTACAAATGATGAAGTGCAGCATAGGATAAAACTCAACAGTGAGATGTGAGCTCAGGCTCCAGAAGTAGCAAAGCTTTCTGATGCAAGCCCATAAAATGGAAAACAAGTTGAAGTACAACCGAGGTGGTCTCAGGCCGACTTTAGATTGTTAATACAGTGACAAAAAAGGAGATTGGAAGTCTATGAGAATTGCTTTCAACATTGAAGCTGCTGGAACAAGGGCTTAATTACCTCATTTGAAATACTCAAAGACTACCAGAGCTGTATAGAAGTCTGGAACTAAAACTGGCTTGAAAAGGACTACTGGAATAACTGTGAACAGAGAGACTTTGCCTTGACTAGCCAAAAAAAAAAAAAAAGGGAATGAGAATGCTGCTGCGAGTGTGACTGAGGTAAGCCCCAAGAAGAGAAAACTCCACAAGCTAACCAAGTAGCTACCAAACTTCCCAAGACTGAATGCTCCCAACTGCTGCAGTGGGCAGACTGTGAGATGGCCTCCCAGGAGGGGCTATAACGTGACACCTCCCCACCCCACCCAAAACCCCAAACCAACCCAACGACCCACTCAACCCTAGAACCACCTCAACCCCACCCATGAACTGCTTTTAAAAAGCAGCCCATTGAGATAGGAGCCTGTGGCAGGAGGAAATTGAATGTGATGAACCACCAAGTCCCTCCAACGCAAGGCACTGCTAACAGCTCTCAGCTCATCCCCAGAAAGCGCAACTGAGCCAAAATACACAAAGTTCAGGATAAGAGCATCCTACACTTGGCTGTGCACTGTCAAAATGCCTTCCTTGTCATTAATCACAGGTTGGCATTTTTCATTTTTTCCCCATGACCAAGCATGTACTTGCAGAGTATTTAAATTTCCTCGGTTTCAGTATTTCAGGATGACAAAGGCTGAGCTTGCAAAAGGAAACTATTGCATGGCTGATTAATGCTCTGATAAATGATTCAGAAGTCAGCATCCTCCTATGTGCTGCACAGTATACATGTAGCTCTTCAGTAAAGCCCTTTTGTCTATTGACCACCACAAATCACGTGGATTCACTGGGAAGCGCCTCTCTTATGGTAGGATGAATGTAAAAGAAAAGAGTCAAGACAAAAGAAATGAAGTAATGTTTATGAATTCTCTAGAAGAGCAGATGCATTGCTGGAGAAGTAGCAAATCCGGTAAAATCATGATTACAAAAGCTCGCCATGCAGCATGCAAGCAGTGGCTGCAGAGGCACCTGCAGGCAGCACTTGCTTGTAAAGCACGCGGTCTGGAGGCAGGTGTGGTGCAAAGCATGGCATTTGCAGTTGGTGTTGAGCATGTGCCCAAGAGTTACTCATTGCAGGACATGACATTTATTTTTAATGACACCAGAAAAGCCACAAAATGCTAGCAGATGAGGCTTACGAGGGTGTAATGTATAAGCTTTATTAAAGCAATCACGAGCAATTTTTTGTGTCTAGTATTAGCAGTCACTATCTTCAGCGTCTCCTTGTCCATCTCTTTACGGATACTGCACATGATTTTCCCTAAAAGAATGATTCCTAAGGTCACCTCAGACAGCACCCTCTCAGGTCAGAGTGACTGATATCTGATTTGGCTGTCCTTTGCTTTAGCCTCAGACATTAAGTAAATTAAACGTGCATCTCTGTACTTGCTTTCCAAAGAAGCAGAATGGATTTTTCCCCATGAACAAATCTCTTTAATCAATTTTCTCCTGTTATGAACATGCTTGTAAGGAGAGGGTGAATCTCCATCAGACTGGCAGATACAGCTTTTGGGCACGAGTCTTTCTTCTGCGGAGCAGTAGCAAACTTCAAGTAAATGCAGGTTAGGGAGTTACCCCTAGCTAATGATGTCAACAAGTTCTGAAACTGCAGCTAGAGACAAAGACAAAAAAGACTGCCAATAATACCAGTTACAGACGACAGGGAGGAAAAGTCCCTGCCCCTCACAGACTTCCTTTGTACCATCATTCTCTGTCCTCTCTTGAGCTGCTGATGAGCAACCCAAACCAAAGAGCTTCATTCTTCCTGCCAAGAGACCCTCGGCTCACGCCCAACTAATTGAAAGGGTGAGATCTGTTAACACAACAAAAAAGATTATTATCTGCTTTAATAATTATTAAAACGCACTGACTAGTGACAACACTTCTCAGTCCTTTATAATGTAAATTGCTTGCTCACAATCCCCCCAGCTTATAGGAACACCAACAATACTAGAACTGTTGTGAATTATCCAGGAACAATTTCTATAGCTGACTAAAGGCAGTCCTTGAGGGATCTGTCTAATTATTCATGACATTTAACACGAATTTCTAATGCTCTGCAGCCAGCTTCCCCCATTCTTCCCATGTCCTGGGTTCCACCACGTGCCAAGCCCCCATATGCTCCCACATAAATCCATCCCGCTCAGCACGGCTGCTTGTAACGCACTGATCCGCCCCGTGCCTGGAGGGAATACCACTCCTTTTCAACACTAACTGCTCGGGAAGGTGCAGCTCTCCCCTGTTGCTCACAGTTGACATTTTTTTAATCTCACTGAAGTCCCAGGAATGTATTTCATGCCTAACGTCAAAATGAGCACATCATTCACCAGCTGAATGATCGGGGCCTACAGGGACATCACCAGGGAAGACAATTATGAGATTACAGTAGTCTCAGAGTAATATTAAAAAGTCATAATTGATCATCTCCAAACTAATTCTGCTTCAAAAGTGAAATGAAAATAATTTTGAGGGGGAGATAGACTTCTTTGACAGAAAAAAAAAAAAAAAAAAAAGGTTCAGTTCTGACATAAAGAGCCTGAGGTTATGTTTTAAGAACTGTAAATTAAACCCCCCAAAAATAATATTAACTGATGTTATCAGGATCTAGATTTTTTGTTCTGGAACCCAAGCAGACCAGTTTGTGCTTTGTATGTTTAGCCGAACACTAACCAAGACAAAAGAGCCTGCATGGTAAATACTAACCCATGACAAACTTGTAACAATTTGTTTTGTTTTTAAACACGAAGCAAAGGATTCAGTTGTGAATACTGAGTTAAGACTTGTACCGTATCATTATAAAAATGCTTTTGGCACAACGAAGATTCATTCAGTAAATAACTATGAAGTCATGAAGCTTTATTTGTTATTGCAGAGCGCGTGATCCAATTGCCATAGAATAAAACACAGTGCTGAATTCCTCTCCACAGAATTGATTGCCAGCATTATCTAGCCAGTAGGTTAAACTGAAGGAACAATGTTAAAAAGCTCCTTGACCTATCGTCAGGCAAACCCCATTAATTTCCACAGCCCCATTTACAGGGAACAACTGTAATTGGCAAGAACGTTGCTGGTGCATTCTGGAGGAGCGCGTGGCTGGAAGCAACCGAGCCCAACGTGGCTCCTGGGACGCGACCCACAAGCAATTAAGGAAGTCTGAAGCTGCTTGCTGGTGACACCATGGGAGTCCACTGCTGAACTCTTTGCTCAGCCTGTAACCAACACTGTGTAACAAACACACATCTTATGACTTGTGCACAGAACTGAACCAGGGAGCGATGCAAGCAAGACAGGAATTGTGGAAAAAAAAAAAAACGTGAATCAGCCGAGAAGCCTTTAATGTGTTTGATGTCTTTACAAACTGAAGTTTAAAGAGCCATTAGATCCCTTGACATTCCTCAATACAGAAAACATCTTCTGCTCCTGTATCTATAGTTACAAGTTGCATGGTTAAATCTTATTTAAAATAATAACTTCATAAATAGTTGTTTTGGCTGCGGAGCCAGGGAATAAAGCAGAGAATGGGATGAGGGATGGCCAGCAGGCCAAACGTTCTGCTGATAGCTCACCTTTCTTTTCCCCAGCTTTTAATCAACTTGTGAAGTCTCCACCTACTCCAAGGTAGGTTCATTTCAAAGAGCAACAAAACCAATAACCACAATTTAGATTAAGAGTTCAGTTTTTGATCAGATTCAAAGAATCATCTCCTCCTAAAAACTTTAAAATGCCAGGAAATAAAAGCCAGTGAGATCTGGTACTCAGGGCCAGAGCTTCAAGTAGGACAGCACACTTGGATTTGCAAATTGGAGCTTGAAATTATCTGTATGCTGGCAAGCTTGCTGCGAGAGAGCATGCTTTAAGAGGCACCTGGTAAGCTGCTAGACCTTGACAAACCGGCTTAGACACTAACTATCAGCATAAAAC
This sequence comes from Anas acuta, assembly GCF_963932015.1. NCBI lineage: Eukaryota > Metazoa > Chordata > Aves > Anseriformes > Anatidae > Anas > Anas acuta. Next base: position 2,980,720 of record NC_088981.1, read on the forward strand.
TAGAAAGGGAAAAACAAACAAAGACAAACGCCACAACACTGAAAGATCTGTATCTTATATTTAAATACAGGAAGAATAACTTGAAGGCTGGGTTATGAGAAGTGTGCCGAGTAGTTGAATCCTGCTTCTTTCTTTTGTATTTGTCCATCTAATGCCATCTATGACATTCCTAATTGCACATCGCTGTGAAGTAAGTGGAACTGCTCGACTGAATCAGGCAAGCAGGGTTTGGCTGCAGTCATCGCTATGGATTAACACAGATTCAAGAGCAGGAAAGAAGCTGGAGGTTAATGAAAGGGTTTAATACAGCTGCTTCCACAAAAGCACAAAACAGGAGGAAATGCAGCTGAAGATAAGACAACAAAACCTTTCGGAAGAGTTTAGTCTCTTTCCTACAAAGACAAAACAGGGTACCGGATCTATTAATTTGCCACAACTATCTGACAGCAATTGTCCTGAGCAGGCAACCTGTTGGGTCTGCCGGTAGTTTGCTTTGAGACTGGCATTAAACAGAGCTGAAGCCACGCTGCTTAGCTGCGAATCTACAAATATAGGTTAGGTTACAGTCCTGTTTTCTCCCTCTGGTTGGGATGACTGAAGAATATCTGAACATCTGCAGTAAAGTTGGTTTCCATGGATACTTCCACCTCTAACGCCTCTTCTGTGAACCTGTGTTCCAGCCAGAGCCCCTCTTGTGAGTATTTGGCAAAAAGCTGAACATTTTTGTAAAAATAAATTAGTATTGGTAGATATTTGTGGAAGTATTCCACTCAATCCTGAGTGACAGAAGTTCAAAAAGAAGCAACTGTGGCAACAGTCCAAGTTATTTCTTCCCTCTGAATTGTATTCTTTGCCAAATAATTTGCTAGATGGGGCAGAGGGGAGTGAGGGAAGAGAAAGATGCTCTTGATTTGACTAGAATTTAAGCAGCTGCCTGTGAACACAAAATTTGAAGGTGAAAATGATACCTGATCAATATATGAATGTTGTAGACAAAGCATTTGGAGATTTTTAGTTAAAAACGAAAAAAATGGATATGAACTCTAAGTGGGAAGAACAGATAACAGCAGTGTCCACTGTCACACTGACTGATACAGTAACTTTACTAATGAACTGGAAGTCAAAGCAAATTGTTTATTGAAACATACAGATGATCTTAAACTACAAAGCATGGAAAAATTGATTGCAAAGTGGATAATCGTTCTTGAACAAGAAAATAAAGATGTGCATTAACTAGAGCTGAGACTGTAGACAAGAATTAGTGTCATAAAGGAATGAGTTGCTTCTCAGACCTGTTGCAAAACTACCGACCGAACACAGGGAAGTGTCCCGAGGCAGTTCACAGTTACACCTTACACATGCTGGAGATGTGGCGAGGAGGGACCAGAAAAGCAGTTGTAGTGGACTACACAAAACAGCCTTTCAGACTGTACTCCCAGGTACTCCCCCAGCCCACTACATGGTTGCTGGCAAAGCTGCAGACCCTGATGCTGAAGCATTTGCTGATTTTGTGAGTCAGATGATGTCATTTAATGGTGGAGAGAACAAAGACAGACAGCAGCCTCCAAGCTGCTGCCAAATTGGTACTGTGCCCAGCCGATGAGCCTCCCCACACACTATGCAGCAGGAGCACCTGTAGCTTTTCAGCTCAGGGGAAGCCCAGAGCAGCAAGCAAGGGAGAAAGGCAACGACTGAAGAGAAAAAACTGCCATGAAACGTTATTTTGGGCCACTACAAGAGCCAGAGAATGCTTTTACCAGAAATAATTGCTGGAAGAGCCCTGCAGTACATGCACATCATTATCACTATTGAGCTGTTGCGTGTATATGTAGAGAGCTATAGGGACTCCCGGGATAGCTCCATCCCAGAGACCTCACAGGGACTGCTTTCGCCATGCATTAGACAAAGCAGTGTAGTTCTGATCACCTTTATGTATGCTGGAGAGATTCTCAAAATGATGCCAGTGATTTAAGCAATTAGATCTAAACTTTAAGCCAGTATTTACTATTAAGGGGTAAGGGAAAGAAAGGACACTAAGCCTCCCTGTAAATATAGGCATTGAAATACAGGCAAGAGTTTTAAATGGTAAAGAAGAGTACAAAACATGTAGAAATGGCTGTTAGACCCCCAAAATAGAAATAATAATAATAATAATAATAATAATAATAATAATAATAATAATAATAATAATAATAATAATAAAAAAACACATTTACTGGCAGCAATTATACAATGAGATAGCTGCACAGAAACCTAAGCAGAGAAAGCAGAAAAGCCAGCCTACAAAACTTTTTCTATAAAGGATGTGACCATCTCTAGTCTTCTGTTCAAGGGACACTTCAAGCTTCACACCAACCACTTAGAATTTTAATTTTATTGTCTGCCTAGTTCAAAGATGCCATTTGCAAGAAAAGAAGAAAAGAAAGAGAAAGAGAAGAGAAGAGAAAGAGAAGAGAAAGAAGATGCATTTCTTCTTTCTCTACTCATGCAATGGATCTTTTTAACAAGAAGTGGAACAAGCCTGCCAGAAACATTTAAAAGATAAATCTGCTCTGCAGCCAGAATAAAAGAAGGATGAACCAGCTACAATTAATTTTGGACCACCACTGAAATTATTCAAAAAGCCTTCCCATCTGATTTTAAAAACAAAACAAACAATCCCTTTGTTTATTCATAAACACTGGAGCAACTCTCAGAACACAGAATATGCAGTATTACATCATTCTCCCTAGCTGTCAGCCCCCCAGATTGGTATATAAGTAAATCTGAAATGCAGCAGGACCTTGAAATTCTCATCCTTCTGCCAGGCTTCTCGCTACCACAAAGTGCCTAACTGGGGAAGCTGCCTTTTCACGGAAGGTTAAGAACAGCAAATATGCAGACCAGAACTGCAGGAAAAAGCAATTCAACCCAGGCAAGGTTTGCCAGCAGCAACCCCAAACCATTCCAGAGAGCAGGATAAGTCCATGGAGACATACCGGGGGAGCCGCATGCACTGCTTAGGAGCATCAAACAAGTGCAGATCCTGGAGGAGGCACTCCATGGCTCTCAGGAGCTCTGCCAGCATGCACTGCCTTCAGATGCAGACAGGACATGTCTCTGTCAGATCTAGAGGCTTAAAATTAACTGCTCTCTGTCAGAGGTGAGAATACAAAGTCTGCAATTTTATTTTATAAAGTGTAATACAAAGTGTAATTATTATGATGGTCATGATTTGAAATAAGCCAAGGCTTTTTTTATGTCATTTTTCATAAAACTAAGTAAAAAAAAAAAACAAGAATATCAGCTTCCTATTTTTGAGCAATAACCAAAGCTACAGTAACAGTGAAACTTTGGTGTGTGAAAACATGGAATTTTAAGAGAAACCACTTTGTAACTTTAATTATTGCTACAAGGCATAACATAGAAATAAGTTTAGCCTTAAGTTACTGCTATATTAAAATACTGCAGCATAAAAGTACATGTAAGTATTAAAACGTTTAAAAAAACAGTGCCTTGTCACTTCCAGCCATGCAGATCAGGGTCACATCCATGCCACTCTAACCTGATATCATTTTATTTCCAGGTCTTATTTATTAAAAAAAAAAAATAAAAATAAAAATAAATAAAAAAAAAAAGTAAACCTCCACGATATGAATGACTTAATGCAGATGAAGAGAATTGGGCTCGGAGGCATTTGTTCACCCAGTGTCAGATACTGAATATAACCAGTGTGACTTGTTCTATGCTCAGTGCAGGGAGGGAAAAAAAGCCACAGAGTTGTTTTAAGTCCTGGCATGGCTGAACGTCCTCCACCGTCCTGCAGGGAGCTGTGGCTTGGCAGCTCAGAAGGGAAGGCTGGAGAGGGGCGCAGCTTCCTGCAACTGACAGGCAGCTGGGAGGGAGAGGCCCAAGGCTGAGCCTCTCCTCCTGCCAGGGCAGCCTGACCCCAGACAGATTTCGACAGAGACAGCAGCAATTTGTTCTTTAACAAAGGAAGGAGGAGAAGTGGAATTTTAATTCCCCTCCAGGCAAAAAAAAGGAGATCTGAAAGTGTTGTTAGAAGCAGGCAAGCAGCTGGCCCTGGGCAACGTGCATCACTCGCCTGGGCCCAGCCACATCCTCAACAGCAACCCCACGGCTGTGCCCTGGTCCTCACTCTTCCATTCATAACAGAGCTCAGGAGCGGGCTGTTAGCAGACATGCAAACAGTGTAAGCATGCATCAAGCTGAGCACAATCCATCACTTCAGAACAGCACATTCACGTCTGCTCTTACTCTTGTTTTTCCACGTGTGTGCCAAATACAAAGTTCCAACCCTGTTTAACAAACAAACAGAGCTCTGAAATTAGTTTTCTTTTGACATCTGAAATTAATTTTGTTTAGAAATGCTCCATTAGAAGTGGTGCTGGAGACCTAGGGACGCAAAATGCTAACAATAACCAACTGATCCTGTCTACATTCTTCATTTTTCTTTTCAATTCGTGACACAAAGATGCCAGCTTTTGCTGGAATTCAGGATAGCAGAAAATGTGGGAGCCTGAAGGAAAAAAAAAAGACCAGAACTTCTCAGTGGACAGGAAAATTGATTTGCATCCCAATTCATTAATTGCAGAGCTACTTCATTCTGCAGAAAGAGATTGGAAGCTGGCGGGCGAGCCTCTGCATTGGCACAGTCGTGCAGGGATCTCCTCCTGCCGAGGCTGGAGGGGCTCGTGGGCTTACCCCAGCGTGGCAGAGAGGTCTCCAAGCTGGTCTAATGCTAGCAGGGAGAACAGACAAACAGCCCAAGGCTTTGGGCAGCGAGGCACTGACATAGTGGTGAGTGTCATGGAAGTGGGGTGGTTTTTGTTATCTTGTTGAACCTCCTCTCTTTCTCCCCAGGGCTGTCAGCAGGTGAGGCCCTACGGTACTCAGCTGAGGAGTGCACACACCGAATTCCCAGGTAAGCTTACAAGAGGCCAGCCATGGGAACCTGCAGGAGGAACTGGAGGTGAGAAGACATGGGAGGGATTATAACAACTCTGAAGCAGATTATTGCTTTTTCTTTCTTTCTTTTTTCAAGTGCATTAAACTACAGCTAAGTGAGCACCACTGCTGCCACCTCAAAAAATGCCCACAGAAAGCAATGCCAACAGAATGGCTGAAATAGAGGGCAAAGAAATGCTTTCCAATAGCAAAGTGCTATTACCAACCTGGGAAAGTGCTGGCACTTTGAATAGCTATGACCTGATAGCAGCATATGCAGAGCAGAAAGTGCCTTTAGTAGCTCTGAGGAGGTAAGTGTAGGAAGAGGTCTCTCTTGTTATTTTGCAGTTTTCAGTCACAGTAATCACAAATCTTTCAACCTAATGAATGCCGACTTTCAAATATCTTACCCTAAGCCCCATACAGCTCTGAATTGCAGTTACACTTTCTCAAGTTACCATATTAATTTGACTACATCATTCAGTTTTTCTTTGTTTTTCCATCTTGCTTAATTGCCTTAAACTTATTTATTTTCCTTTATTATGCAGCGCTTTTCATTGCTGTTTCTGAGGCAAGAAATCATACTGATTTTGTGCTTTTCAGAGAATTTTAGTGAGATGAAAGACATCAGCAAAGAGCATATCGAACAAAATTGCCAGTGAAATGATGGATATCTACTAAAGAGCTAGAAGCAGATGGCCTTTGTTTCTATTCCAAGCATAACAGCAGATAAAACTCAAATTACAATTCTACAATACTAAGGTTATTCAAAATAAAAAAAAAAAAGGCAATTTCTATGTGGATGATTAGCGTATAAAAACCAGGCCCTTTAAAAAAAAAACAACACAGGGTTCATCCAGTAAACAGACAGCTAGAGAAGATGGCACCAATCTGAAGTCTCACCAGTAAGAGCAGGAGTTTCAGTGCTGCACCCGCCCTGACAACGTTACGGTTTCACAGCCACAGGACCCATACACACAGCCACGAGAACTGCTGCAGCACCCCCAGGACACAAGCAAACACAGCTAAACATTACAGAAGACAAAAATCGTTTTCTGTAATCTCTTAAACAACATTTGCCTGGGACAGTAATTGCAAAGGAGGAAAGCCAGAAACACATGCTCTAAGAACAAATGAATTTTCAGGAGGGACTCGAGCTTTCAGGCTCCCAGTGCTGTACGGTGTACTGGGTCTGCAGCAGCAGGATGAGGTGGTCCCCAAACAGCCTTCTGCCTGCACCCAGGGCTGATGAAGGTGAACTTAACGGGTTTCCCAATGTTTCCCATCTTCTCAATGTACATAAACATGTATTTATCACTACTTTTCTAAGGTTTACAGATAAACCTCAGAGAAAGAGTTGGTATAGCAGCAGCCCCTGCAATGGGAACCTCTTCCCGTGGTGGCACTACACACCGTTTGTAGCTTTTTAGGACATTTAAACTACAATTTCCCATTTGGGGGGCTACAACTGAATGTCCAAATTCCTTGAGACAGAGACAAGAGGCATAGAAAAAACTCTTAATACATCTTTGAAACTAAGTATACTGTAGTATTTCAATTAAAAGGAATCAAAAGTGTATGTTGGCCACTCCCTATCTTATATTTCATCAATACATAACTGCCCCCCCCCACTACCACAAAAAAAAATCTATTAAGGAATTCTTAATTAAGAACTGATCTCTCACTTCCAACTCCATCTGTAAATTAAAAATAACTATGCTCTTAAATACTTTTGTAATTTCTTGCATTGAAGGCAGCTCTTGAGTTTCCAAGTAAGATAAGTTTAAAGGACTTTCAACAACAAACGACAACATGCTGTGAAAAATAAGGGGAAAAATTACTGAAGTGCCTATTTGGTATATAAAGGTCAACTCTTGTGATGCTTGGAGACTAAAAGGCACTGTTGTACCCAAACAAATTAAGAAATTCATGAGGATTTCAAGGGAATGGAATGTATTTGCTCGTGTCCAGTTAGAACAGCGGAGAGTTACAATATTCCCGTTCCATTTTTCTTTCAGCAACTACTGAATTAGTGCACAGCTCCACTAATGGCTCTTGAAGATTTATATAGTGCAGGCCCAGAAGGAATGTGGTGGGACTGTCCAGAAAGCTAACAGCCTGAATAAGCTTCAGAAAAGCGGACTAAAATTACTGCTTTTGTACCTGCAAAGACAGAAGTCAAAACCCAGGGCGCTCCATGCCATTGTCCCAAATGCACCAGCAGCTTACCCCTGATGCTGTGCGCATCCTCCTTCCAGCACAAGGCTGCTGGTGCACCCAGCTGTGATGCCAGCCAGAGCCCCCTCCACACCTCCTCTTCTCAGCCTGCCTCTCTGCACACGTGTGTTGCTGGTCCCGGGGCCCTGAGCTGCTCCTGCTTACCAGAGATGCTGCCAGAAGTTGTGAAGATGGATTTGTTTGGCAAGATTTCAATTCCGTTATTATTCTAACTCCTCTTTTTCTGTAACACAATATTATCAATCTGATCTCTGCTCTTCGAGCAATCAGATCCAAATGCTCTCTGCTCATCTGTTTTCTAATCAGTCTTGGTTCTAATTTGCTTGATTATTCAGAGCCCTTCCACTCTAAATTCAGCATGTTCAAATTCAAACTGGCATAAATTGATTATTTTTGTATCACTCTAAAGACAGCTGCCGGCAACCAAACAGGTATCAATTGCTTGTTTATAAAACGTCTCCAGAACAGTGAAGAGTTGCTAGAGGGTGCTTCCACATGACTACAAATAGGACGGGATATTTACCTAGGTACTTACAATTTAGGGAAAGCTGGAAATTGGTGGGCTCCCTCACACATTCACTCTCCTGCCCCAAGCTTTGTACCTCTGCCTTAATGTACACAGGACCTAACTCTCCAGCGTCCAGGAGGAAACTTCAGTGTTTGACTTCAGGTCAAGCTCAGCTGGAGAAAGCTGCCTCAGGAGAAGCTGGGCCATACCCCTCTGCCCTCGCAGCAATGCTGGCAGCCTGCAGAGACAGCTGGCAGAAGGGCTTCCCCACCAGCAACACCACCAGGCTCTAACCTAACTGCCTTGTGCACACGGAGGGTCCCGCTGCTTTTCCAGTGGGAGTACTCTGCCTCAAAGGAGAACGGGATTGTTTTTCCTTCACACTTGCACAAAATTGGTTTTGTGCATGAATATTTATTTATTTTTGCTAGCTGCAAGCATTAAGCTCACATTTTGAACCCACCGAGGATGGAAACCATTCATGAGTATCTTCTATAAAAATTACAGGTAGATGTTGTGCCATTATGTATAGAAATACAACATACTTGAAGAAATGTGAAAGCAGATGGGCTATTTCTGCCCCACCCCACATGATTGCACTTTATCATAAGTTAAAAGCAACTATGAAGCAATTACATTTACAAGGCACAGTCTTTGGTAGATACTTTCAAAAAAAAAAAAAAAAAAAAGGATTGCCTGTTTTATCACAAGCACGCAAATCACTTTGAATGTATCAACATTGCTGAAAATACCAATGAACCCTGTGTGCCTTTATGTTTTATTATTTTATAGAACTTGTATTTAAGCAGATCAGCATACTGCGAAGCTGTGCCTGAGGTACTGAGTGGTGACACCATTGTGAACTCTGGGTCTTGAAACAGTATCAGAAATGAAACTGGAAAGCTAGTGACTGATTCATCTATTATTGCCACTTGATATATCAAGTACTTTTCATACTAGAAACCCATGCATCTTAACTACGTTGCAATTACACCATACACTACAATTATTCTCAGCTACATGTTAAACTCTTTAACCTACATAAGTGGCTATCACACATATTCTGTGCCTAACTATGAAGCAATTGTTACTTGTCACCCTTATCATGGGAGTGTTTTTCAGAGTAATTAATGACCCTGATTAAAGTATGACCATGCTGCCTAGATTAGTCATTTTATTGACACATGTGGACTAAAAAATATGCCAAAAATCTATAGCACAGGTAGGTCACAAAAACAAACCACAGAGCACTATAAAAATACTCAGAGTAACACTAATAAAGTACTGAACACTTAACGTGGATGGGGCTTATGCAGGATAGAGACTGACCTTTCCAATAGCTTCACATGCAACAAATGTTTTTGGAAATTTCCCAAGCAGAGTAACTAACAAGACCATTTCCTATAGAGCTCTACACGATCTACATCATGGTTCTTCGATTTTCCTTATGAAAAGTCTACACAAAGAAAAATGACTGCTTTACACCATTTTCCCCCCAATCAGCTCAAATAAATTGTACGGAAATTGAACTGTTTATGATTAGTGAATGTCAATCAGTCACCTAAGGTTAGCACTCATGATCCTAATGGCTCCCCAAGCTCCTGGCATTAATCACTCACCCACACCCTTACTCACACACTGACTGTTCCACTGATTTATTACTTGGGCAAAGCAGCATTTATTCTGTACATAAATACATCTCCTTTATTGGCACGGGATCCACTCAATACCTGACTAATTGTAATCCCCCTTGGAGGAATAATAATAAAAAACTGGAACAGTCAGGAACAACAACAGTTGAGGTATCTATAGCTGAAGAATGGATCCGTCTCATCAGGACAGCAGTGCGGCTGGCTAACCAGATGGGATGTCAGGGCAGAAGTAAGGCAAGAGGCTGCCTTTTGCAGAGCAAGAGCTACGCAGCTCTGGGATGTAAATGAAGGGGGAAACCATTTACTGAGCTCTGCTCAGCAACACTGCCCTTCTGCAAAATGCTGTGCTTCACCATCACAGCACAAGGACATCTATCCTGGCATATCAACATGACAGCAGGAGGAAGACCAATCCAGTGGCATCACTCAACAGACGACAGCGATGGAGACGTGCCAGCCGGAGGTTTAAGGATGAGCACACCACAGGGAGAAGCCCACAGCGAGGCACCAGCCGCTTCCCTTCTCTGCTGGGCTCTTCTCCACCCACACATCCCTTATCCAGCCTCTGACAGCCCTGGCCTTACTAGGAGGGTATCACAGGCTTGCAAGTTGTAATTTACAAGCTATGTTTCTCTTAAGACACAATGAGCTCAGCTCTGTCCTGTAGCTTTGATTACGCTGTATTTCCAGGCTACAGTCAGGACACAAATATGCTCTGAAGCTGTAAGACTCCTGCTCTGCTGTTTGACTCAGGTTCATCCCTTCTGCTGAGGTTGCGTAACCTCTGTGACTTCCATGACTGCATCTTACTGAATTCCAAAATGGTTCAACCCTTAATTTAACCCTAAGTTACCCTTAATTTAAGTGAAGTGTCAGAATGGGTTGTTTCTTTGGGAAATTCTGCAAGTACATGCACAACTATCTTAAACCACTTCCAGAGAACGTAGAATATGACCCTTGGAGAGAAGGCTTGTGGCTGAAGTACCTAGATAATGGCACCACTCTTCTTCATAAGTAAAAGCAAAAAAAAAAAAAAAGATCAGCTTGGCTAAATTAATTTACTTCAACCTCAGCGCTTGTCAATAGCAAACCAATCATTCTAGCTGGAACTCTATTCAGTGAAGTATAGATACCAGCAATAACTCATCAGTAAGTTCTGGATGAAAATGTGAAAATGAAGCTTCTTAGTCGTTTAAGTCACTGTCTCATGAACTATCTGTGTTTTGTATGTAATGCAAATATTCCCTTTGGATGGGTTTTCCAGTCGCCAGCATCAACATAACTTTACTTCCACTCCTGTCGTTCCAGTTTTAACACAGATTTCTCTTCAAGTATATTTAGGGCAATGCCAGTTGTTATCTGGATTATATGAATATTCATAACCTTATAAGATAGCATGAACTACAGAAATTCTTTTCACTCCAAACAGTTCAGAGGGTAGATAAATCTCGCCACGTATAGCCAACTGACAACACAAAGTACCCTTCTTGCTACATGCATTTAGGTTGCCATTTGGCAAGGAACACTCGTGCATGCAGCAGATGATATACTGCCTGTGCTGAAGAAGCCAGAGCTCAATTATATTGACTTCTGTGGAGTAATGATTTTGTCCAAGGTTTTTAAGGTTAGTCACATGGGTAGAAGCTTTGCTGAACCAAAGCATCAGAGATGAAAATCATCCATCATTTATGTGTCTCAGGCTTTCAGATCAACTAATCTTCCTTGGAAGCTCATGTCCTGCAAACAAACAAATGTGCAAGCTGACTTGCCCTATTTTCTTCTTATGAAAGTGGCAGAAAATCCACTAGTTTTGCTTGGTTTGTTGCTATTCAGTTATTAAAATGAGTGCACTCTACTTCCAAAGATTTATTTTTTTTTTTCAAACCAAGTTCAACAGAAAATACTGTGATATAAAACCCTAGTCTAGTGACATCCCAAACAAAACACAATAACCTGCTTATGACAGATTATATAGTTTAACATCCCCATCCTCCAAACTCACAAGAGAAGACAAAATAGAAGGCAGGGGAAGGTCAAGAGGAGAAAGTGTGTCCTTATGTTTTCAGCGTTAGAGGAGAATGACAGAGTAACAGTAGCATGGGGCTGCCAGGCACGGGGCAGACCAAGTTCTGCCATCTCTGCGCTGCAGCTGTGGGACGTGGATGAAGAGGGGTGAATAATTACCAAACTGCAAATAGCCTGAACACATCTACTTTCAGCCTGTCCAACTGCAAGGACCACTGCAGGTACTTTGATGTTTGCCAGATTCAAACAGCACTAAATGGGAGTCAAATTCTATTTTTTCCTCATCAGGAATATACTCAGTTAACATAATAATCATAAATTTAACATTTAGATTAAATAGTTAGCTAATGCAAATATCATCTTGACACTATTAACCCTGCAGCAATTAGATACTGGTCTACAGCACAAAATTTAGATCCCCCATTCAAATTAGGACTTTCTGATTGCTTATGTTTAATTTATAAATAACAAAAAAATCCATTTTCCAAATATGAATTCTGCTTTGATTTGTTTCAAAACCCCCCTCTTCCTGCAGCAGCCAGTCCTCACAGAAGCTTTGAGTACACGTCTCCTGAACAGACTGCAGCTCCACAGCTGTGAAGCCACGACCTCATCGAGGTCACAGACTTAGGATGGGATGGTTTACAAAGAAGACAAGAAGTTTAGAAAGAAGCTAAGGAGGAGGCAAGGGAGCTATCAAGAAAAAGCTCTTCTTGCATCTGAAAAAAGTGAAGTCACACTTCATTCCAAGAGTGGCTTTCTTTTTACTGCCAACTGAAACAACTTCTTTGCATAAGCAGAAGAGATCACATCCCATCCAAAGCCGTCCTACACACCACACACATATCTATAATTGGTAGTGTTCAAGCCATGTTTACTGTGAACAAATCATGGAAGACATCAGTCCTAGCAAGTGCTATGTCATTTGCTAGGTCTGGGCTCAGGCTCCTGCTGATGGTGGTCTCTCTCCTCTATAATTGAAGATGAAGAATGGGTCTCTGATGCAGTTTCTGTTGGTAAATTTTAAAAATTAAAGATTAGGAAGTATAGCTCTTGAAAGCATGCCCTTCTTATTGCTTGAGATAAGACGCTTGATAGAGTCTGAAGCATCTTAAAGTAATCATTCTTGCTACAATTTGTTTAGAGATGTACCAACCTAAGGAAAGTTTCAGCTCCCAAGAAAGATAGTTGAAATTGAACTTTTAAGAACATAAAAATGTGGCCACATACATTAGTACAAAGTATTTTTACAAAGTAGAAAGTATTTAGAAATTGAACCAGTATCTTTGGTGGTTGTTTTTGCTCATTTTTATCCTGACACGGGAAACCTGAATAATGTGCACTCAAAAGAGGCTATATTTAGGCAGAATCCTGCCTAGATATCTCTGCCGGTTATTAATGCTGTCGGGCATGATAAAGTACTGTATCAGATTTGTCTGTGTTTGCTATTCTCTCGATTTAAGCGATTTGGGCTGAAAATTCTCGCATGGAGTTTCTACGTCAAGCTCAATCACTTGGAAATATTTAGGCAAGAGGGAAGCAGCTGCTGCCAATGAAAGTTCTCAGTGACTATGAGCTGCCTCCAACCTCTGGCCCAACTTCTCTCCCAAAATAAACTTGGAAATCTTCTCTGACTTCTGTTATACCTCCTGTGGGGAAAGAACTTCAAATTTAGCACAAAGGATCAGTGGATATCTACAATTCTATTCTGTTGAAAAAAATCCATCCAAATTTGGGCTTTGGTTTTTATCTTTTATCTTTATCAGAGTATGACCTTCATTAGCTTGATGTTAGCCTTACTGATGCCAACAAAATACTCTATTATCTCCATGGGAGAAAACTCTAGAGTTTCATCAATGTTATCTTCCATTCAGAATAATCTTTCATTAGAAATAATTTTCTGTAACAAGATCACCACCACAGGCATCTCATACTGAGAACAATGGGAGTCTTCTTGCTTTCATTTGAACAAATTGCTGTTAGTCCCATGGAAATAAGGACCATAAGTTTAAGAAGAACCTTAATATTGACAATGCCTTTCATGACAACTGAAATTCCTACAGTCTAGCCAACATTTACATTGCTGCTTCACAGGATGGCTCGCCTTTGCAGAGGGCTTTGCATTCAGGACTAGACACTCCCAGAAATCCCGAGCCAACAACGCTTTCCTTACACGTTTACAACTACTCACATCTGCTGCATTTCCCTTGTTTTATAAAGCCACGGGATGGTTATTCAGAGTCCAGCTTGCTTTTGTTTGTAGTTCCAGATGTGAAGGGGTGTTCATGACTTTGAGTTAAACTGTAAAACCCCGATCTGTTAATAACTAGCACTCCAGGCCCCTTCAAGCTTCAGGATGAATGCTACCCTTTAACGGGCTGTGTCCTTCCTAGAGTATGAAGGAAAGGGGCCTCCTCACTTGTCTTGCTATTTTCAAACTGCTAAAAGAGCACCTCCACTGGTAGCCTGGGGCAACCTAGGACTAGGAGGATTACTGTACTCCCGCTGTTCCGCAATTAGGAGGAAGATCAGCATTGGCTTCACAGTATTTGATGACGTGCTGCATCACTGTTCTTGTGCCATAGACAGGAATTTCATCAGCACTTGTAATAAAGAAGTCATGATGAAGACAGCAATGCTCTGGGACTCCCCAGCTTTTGGGGACTTTTTTTTTTTTTTTTTTTTTTTTTTTTCCAGGGCTTGCCATTATGAGCTTGGTCACACCAGGCAGACTTCATGTTTTCTTCCCTGATAACTCCAGCAGTTCAATGGTGGGCAAGGTTGAACATTAAATACAATTAGCTGTAACACAGAGATTAATACCAGCTATCTTCCATTAAGTGGAAGCACCTCACAATTAGAGGCAGTTTAAAAGCACATTGAATGAAGGGACTTGCATCCAGGAATAAAAATTACCCTTATTATTGTTATTGATGGACAAGTACTCATTCAAATCTAGTATTGTGGACAAACTGAACAGCAGGATTGCAAAAGCAAGTCACAAAGCAAATCTAAGTAATGTTTACCACCACCACCAAAAGAAGAATCCTTGAATTTCATTTGAAATCAACTGTTCGGAGAAAAATCCACAAGTGCTGTTGGTTAGGGACAAGCAGATGACTGCTAGAGCCAGTCACAGCCCCATACAATCCCTGGAAAATTGTATTTGCTTTTTTAGATGACTTAAGCAAATTTCCTGCTAAAGCAAACCAAGTAACCAGCCCTCAGAAGTTTTAGGTTTCCAGTTAATCAGGTACTGGTTTTGCATTGACAAAGTTGCTACAGAAAAAGTTCTGAGACTCCCTGCCACCCAACTGGAAATTGTATTTTGGCTTGTACACCTTACTCCACTCAAGCACAGACTACATAGAAATGTTTGGTTCGCCTTTTATCTCTCCCAAAATCTGCGAAGATTTGCAGATTTGTTATGGTATGACATTGCTCAGCCATCTGAGTTGAGAGCTGTTGTGAGTTCCTGGCATGATACCCCTCTGCATCATTTACTGTATGTGGCCAATTGATTTTTCTTCCCCTATGCATGTATCCATTAACCTCAGTTAAATGATTTTTTAATGAAGAACACTCGTGTTCCTAGAACAGCTCACTGTTCAGAGCAAACCAGTTCTTTTAAAAGAACATTCCTTAATCAACTCATTTCTATACAGACAACGTGCTAGTTGCCTTAAGAAATAAATAAGTAGCCTATAGCCTCCATAGAAAAGCAGAAGGGTAGAGAGAGAACTTACAAGGAGATTTTTTTTCCATAACAAATAGACCTTGGAACTGAAAATTATAGGTCAAAAAAACACAGATACTTCAATAGCACATCTTGAACAGAATACATCTCAAACAGATCTTTTTATTTATTTATTTTTAATTTAACATCTAATGGCAGGTCTGTTTGCAGACATCTGTAGGCTCCTGGTGAAATAAATGTAACTGAATCAAATGATATCAGCTGCTGCTGATTATCAGTACCAGTACCCCCTGAATGCTACAGCTCATCTGCAACGACCCCGAAGGCCTTTTCAGTGTGGACATCCACAGCATGGGCCTGAATTGTACTGGATGGTTTCACATGTGCAAGTAGAAGCACAATCTGAATTAGCCTGCAAATCATGCCACGAGGTGAGTCAAGAAGTCATTGCACCACTCAGACAAATATGCACCAAGAACCACGTCCTGCCCATGTTCATAAAACCCCATTTATGGGCTTTCAGGGGGAGGTGGCATGCCCTGACCTGGTGCTGAGTGACCCCTGATGCTCCACGTGGTTCACGCCAAGTCTGGAGAGAGGCAGGCCAGCTCACAGGCTCAGGCTGGGGCGCGTGGGCACGGTGCAGTGCTGTTGTCAGGCAAGATGCTGCTTTGAGCTCATTTTTGTTTTTCAGGTATTATGCACATTAAGAGGGAATATTAAAACAGATAATGAACAGTACAGAAACACCACGATGGCGCTGCTGTAACACAATGCCAAAAATCTTTTTCTTTTATGTTCACAAAAGCTGCTCTCGCTAGTGTTAGTGCTGTGCAGAGCTGTCACACATTCCTTGCCTTGCTAAGCCTGATATTTGTTAGAGTGTTGAGGGGGGAAAAAACACCATAGCATTTTGATTTAAGATTTAAATGTGACAGCCTATCAGACAAGCTTGACACATGTTTAATCATCTAACTGCTCTTCACGTGGCATTCAGACTGGTGACACAGGGTAAAGGCTTTTCTTTTTGGACGTTCTGCCAGACTGTGTTGTGCGACTCTCCCCAGGGAAACAGCTCAGAATGCCAAATGAAAATTAACATGGCTCTTTTGGATCTGAGCCCACATGTGCTGGACATGCCATACTGGGGACTGCATGAGGACAAAATGAGACAAGCATGGGTTTGGGAGAAAAAGATGGCATGCCATGGACAATAGCACATAACATATATAACATTACTTGGAATATCTTCTCCAGCATTTGCTTTAAACTTAAGTGATTAAAGAGACCCGCTTCTGAACAACTTTAAAATGAGTGCACATTTTCCTCCCCAAGTGGATTTCTTCCCCTCCACCCGCAAGGTAAGTGTACAGTACTGCAGAGTCCCTTCAAGCAAGGCTCTGTAATTGCAACTGCTTTATTGCCAGAGTGAGGGGTTTCATTCAATCAGGGAGGGAAACGCAAATCTTCTGGCCCCAAGCTTTAAGGGGATTCATTACTGTGTGAAACAGCTGATGAAGCAAGTCTCAAAAATGGCTTTCACTCCCAATATCGCCTCATTAGTAGCACAAACTGTCATGCTAGAAAATTCAAATGAATTCAAGCCAACCAACCCTCTTAATGGTGCCAGGCATAGTTTCTCTTGTTAAATAATATATTTTCCTCAGTCACAGCAGAACATCTCACCTACTTTCAACTTTATAAAAAAAAAGTAGTATTTGCGTAATCCCCATCATATCAAAGAACATTTTTAATATCAGCTGCAGGAAAGGGGTCACTCTCATTGCTGGTAGTTTCCACCAGCAAAGTGGATATAACTTAATTCTACCTAAAACAAGCAGTGCAATGTATTATATTTTACCACAGACAGATAGTGTGTGCGTATGTATATGGATCTCTCTCCAAATACAACACCAGACACTCAACAAGACTCCACGAATACTCATGTATCATTTTAAAGTGAATTACTTCAAGCCATGTACCAGCTACTTTATCTCCAAACCCGCCATTTATTTAACACACCTTGAAAAAAAAATCCTCAGGTTAACATTACTTACCCAAATAATTGATTTAAAGCTCAAAATCAAGAAATCCACTATATGAAGGAAGTGTGCTGATACCCGAAGATGACAAGTAGAATATTTCAAGAAGTGGAAGGTGAACATCTACCCCATTTTACTTAGTGTGCGAAACAACAATGTGTTTCCATTTGCCAATGCTTGTAGTTAAAAGACAAAGCTCAGAACAAACAAACAACAAAAATAGCAGACACGACACACACACAAAAAAACCTCAACAGTCTCTGAAAATCCATTCTACTCCAGATAAGCAACCCAAGTGCACAAACAGCTCTGTACCTCTTGTTCCAGCTCTGATAGTTCCAAGTACATATCTTGTCCACTTAGTGTCAGCAGATTTCTTTTTCTCCATGATATCTTGTAGCAATTAATTTCTTCAGATTCATCAGTCCATATCTGGGAAAAGCAGTTGCTTCCCCTTATCAATCTTTTGCTCCTAGTGAACATTGCCTTCTTCACTGTTCAAATACTCAGAAGAGAAACTCTAGTTTCTCTAGATCATGTATTTTATTTAGTTGTCATGTGGTACTTATTTATCTATGTATCTATTGGAAAATTCAATTTTTTCCAGTATCTTTATACAAGGATTATTTTTTTCCTCCAGACCCTAAATCATCCTTATCATCTTTTTCTGAACTCTCTTGTTCTGTACCATCCTTTTAGTGGGGAGCTGAATGGGATTACGTAATATATTTGAAATAAGGTCACACTGCCAGCCACACTACAGCTCGAGCATTCTTTCTGTGTTCTCTTTCAACAGCCAGAAGGCAGCTGGGGAAAGTTGAATGCAGATGACTTCTAAGTTATCACAGAAATGCTTCTATGAATCTGACAAAGTTACAAATAACAGCCAGAGATTCAATCCTGAAGAGGCACCCTTATACACCACCTCTGGACCTACACCCAGGAACAGAGAGAGGGGCAGAAATTTGCATTGACAACTGCATGAACAAGCACTGAATTCATAAAGCAGGACTGCGACTGCACGTCTTCATGTTTGCCCTTTCTGTAATTCTAGAACAAGTCAGGCCAGTGGCTTTTTGGCCATATGCCATGACAAGCACCTTGGTGTCAGCAAGACCGAAGCCCTGCAACCCTTTGTGAGTTCCCTGAATGTCCCAGGGAATTAAGAACAACAGGTAGGGGAGATGTGCACACAGGCAGCAGGACAGATGCTGGAAGCTGCTGTACAGCCATGCCCACTGACTCTGGAAACACCTGGACAACCCAACTGGTTCATTTCTGAACCTTGAACAGTTCTGACCTAACGGAAAGCTTTGAAGAAATAAACCCCACAAGGTGCCATGGTGTAGTTATGGATTCGAGAAGAAGCACCAGAAGGTTGATACTAACCAATATTCACTTAATTGCCTACTAAGCAATTAAACTTGAATGGTTTTACAGAATACGCAGGATTTAAATCTAAACCCAGCTATTCAAACAGGGTAACAAGATCAAGGAATAAGCTGTGAAAATGGGCAAAGATGCCACTAATCAGAGCGTAGTTTCTCTAACTTACAGCCACGGTTATGTGAACGAGAGACAAGTTCCAAAAGGCCAGGGATTTACAAGCTGCATGGTAGTTCATTAATCCACTAACTGCATATTAGAAAATAAATCAGTCAAACAGCTGAGAATCTGACTTAATGATTCTGTAATTGTTTGTCTCTCCAAACCGTCATCATATTTGGATCAAACAGCTTTTGCTGTCACGCCACAGAAGAGGATATTCTCCCAGCTCCACATAACAGCTGGCTTTAACAGCTTTGATGCAAAGATTTCTCTTGTGATTTATTCCTACCATCTGATAATCATTTCTGAGCGAGAGCAGAAATATTGGCCTTCCGTCAAAGAAAGCTAACATGCAAGTGTAGCTAGCAATCTACATAACCCTTCTGAAATCATTACGGCAAGTCTGGGTCTCAAATCACCAGCCTAATTGATGCTGAGGGGGCCCAAGCTCCCGCGCCTTACCACATAACATGGCAGCTGCCATTTCTGGGAGCAGACGGGCTGACTTCTAGGCTGCTGGCTCTCAGTCACAGGCTGGCTTTGGGGCACAGGTAAAGAGATTCAGTCCAACCAGCTTACTGGCTGGGCTCAAACCAGACTGCCCCAAATTAATACAACTGGTTAACTGGGCTGGTTGTGTTTCACCTGGGAGAGAATGTTGGTCAGCTGGGGTAATTAGTCTGGGTTAAAAGAAAATGCAGGGGGGAGGGGTGACAACAGCCTGGAATTTATTTGTGAGCAAGAGCATAGGACTACAGCTCACAGACCTTCCAGCAAGTGATTCCAGCTGCTGATTCCCAGCATCATCAACACCAGATAGAAGCACATTTTATTTCTCCCTAAAGAGAGGCATGTTCCTGGGGTCAAATGCCAATTGCTCTTTAACTGCTGAGGTGGAGATTCACATCCAAGACCGAGCCGAACTCCTGCTGAACAGCATTTTACATTGGGCAAAGTGCACCAAGTCCAGGCCTGGGCAGGGGGTGCAGTGGTGGAAGTTCGGGTGAGCTGAGAAGGAAGCTGCCCTTTGGGAAGCACTGAGCTTCACCAACAGCAGTGTCAGGGTACTGCAAAAAACTTAGCCTCTTCTGCACCTTAAATGTCTAAGTAATGAGAGACACCAAAACCGATCCTGATCCACTATTTCATTAACGTGGTCCCTGAAAGTCACTACCCATAGTTGACTAAGAAGTTCTTTTGGGAAAACAAAAAAAAAAATAAAATCTACATTATCATCTCAATATTCACAAATACCTTTTACCTCTGCACGTAGATGACTGATGCGCATGATTTATATGAACTGCAGAGTCCTCTGGCACATTTGGCTCAGGAATAGGTACTACATTTGAAAGTAAAATCAGCTTAAGGTATTATATAATTGGATGAATAATCAAAAAAAAAGCTCATTAAAGCATCAAAGTGTGCTGATATAGCAAAATGCTCTCCTCTGACCTTCGTTGTTTTGCATTGTCCATTTTGACTATCTGCTTCTCGCCTTCTGCAAAGAGAATAAACTCAGCATTTAAAATTATTACACACTCACACCCCCTTTGGCTATTTCTTTTATCCTTTAGTGGTGTCTACACCCTGGTGAGATCTTGCAAGTTAACCCTGTGAGATTCACAGTTGCAAGAGGCAATCAGGACAAAAATGAAAGTGCTCTAGTCAGCAACGATGTAGAATGGCATTAACTCACCCTCCTATCCATATCACGGACACAACCAAAGCAAAGCGCTAACACAGATTAATGATTTTAGGGTAGAACCTAAAATATTTAGTGCCTTGATAAGAAAACTGCTATTATTTGTACCACAGCCATCATCATCTAGATGCGTTCTTCTGTGATTTGGTGGGTTCTCTGAAAACCAATCTTACGGTAGAAAAAATTAAAACAAACACAGCCAAAGCTCCACCAACCTCTGTCAACCCTTCTCCTAAAGTAAAAAGGCACTCACAACACAGCACAGCAAAAGGAGGGCAGAAAAGCATCACTAAATGAATTCTAAGCAGAATCTGAGCACTGGTGTCTGTAATAGCACTCCTGGGAACTCCTACAACAAGAAGCATCGAGGATGCCTCAGCTCCTGACGTCACACCTTACTGCAGCCCTTCCAAGAGCCACAAATACCTACAGCTGTGTCCCACACAAGCTCACCTTGCTTCCCCCCAGGGTATTGCTCAAACAGTCACCACCTGCCCATGAGCTCGGTTTTCTCTTTTTGGCTTTAGTGAGACTCAATAGTAAAAGAACTGCAAGCTCCTAGGAGATACCACTGAGTTGGAGGGGCCCAGCATGCAAGGGACAGCCTGCCAGCATGCCCCTGTTTAGCAAAACTGCATCTGTCCTTAGATGAGAAGACTGAGAAACAGCACTGGTTTTCACTTCTTTCCCTTATATATCATTTTTTTTTTCTTCCTTAATGTTTCTATTATATTTGTCTTCAGTCTGGGTGCCAGGAGGAGAAGTTTAGGAATTAATGGTTTGATACTGGGCTCCTGCATGTAAAAGGTTGTTGTTACTAATGCTTTCCCAAAGCGCTGTGAGACTTTGATGTACACAGCTGGCCACCAAGAAACTGAACTGCCATGGTCAAAGTTAAACACATCTTCTACTTGATTACATGAGATGACAACCTAAATGAGTACATGTAACAGCTATTATCCCGTTAGTCATAATTTCAATCAGCAGGCATCAAACATCATTAGTTGTGATAGCTTTGGGATTTTGAAATATTTTTATGAAACACATCATTTAACAGAATACTGTGAGGCGTAGTTGGAATTATGTATCAGCTTGGCTTTTGGCTTTTCCTGGCAAGGGGGGGCAGGGAGGTGAGGGATATTTATGTTAAGGAAAATGACAAAATGAAGCACTACAACAGATCTGAACAGAAAATTCAAAATAGGAAACATAGCCACAGGTCTTGGACTAGCATAAGGTGCTAGGAGGTATTTTGTTTGTTTTTGGAGATTTTTCAAAACAAGTAGTTTCGATTTACAAGCTCCAGAGCATAGTGAGCGGGGGAAGTTAAAATGATGTTATCATAAGAAAAATATTCCTGATCAGGTCTTTGTTATAAAGAAACCTCAGTTTATTAACAACAACATTTGATAGGTTAAATACTAAAGTTTAAGACTGAAATGTTACTAATCATTCACTTAATCATTCCTTTTGAAAATATATTGGTTTTGATAGGTTTCTTACATCAGCTTAATACAAGCTTCTATCAGCATGTTAGGGTTTTGTACCAAAGCTTTACGTGTCTGGATTCTGATCCCCACAAGCCATTAAACATGCATTTTGCTCATTCAAACAGTTTCACTAAAGCTGTTATTAATTTTTGGACTAATGAAATAATTTTCAGATTAGAAGTGGCTGCAAACAGAAACAGTAACAGCCTGCTTCATGAGAAATGCATACAGAGGAAGGACATTATTAACGAACACTTGCCTGTAGTCACTTACTTCTTACTTGTAGACAGCATATGATAAATGTTCTAAGAAGATTAATAGATTTGGCCAAGCGAGAATACCATTAATGCAATTCAAAAATATCCCCTAGATACTCGTCCACCACCATACATACCTCAGCTCTAAGAACTGGAATTGCTACTGCCTAACATATTGCACCTCTGTGAGGGACAACACAAGAGGAATTGGATGCAAAGTGTTAGCATTTGATTCAATAGCAAGTTAGGGCACGTTAGGGAAAGTAGGGAGCTCCATTTAAGGTTCCTACACAGGAACATAAAACACATAGCCCTAACCCAAGGATATTAAGACCAACCAACAACTGGGTTTTGAGCCATGGTGCTTCCATACTCATTTAGTTAGATGCAGGAGACCTTTCTACCCAAACCACAGCAAGCTCACATTGCAAACACATCTCTTTCCCTCAGCCCTCCATTATCAACATTTGAGGGGGGAAAGAAAAAACAAACCCAACACTTTAATGTTCACGTTAAGGATGCACTCTTTTCAACAGTACTCACAGAGAAAGAAAAGAAAGCAAGTTTTTCACATAATCTCTTCACAGAGATTGATTGATTAAACCTTGATTCAGGCTTTAGACATTACCAGCACAGCTCAGGTGAAAAAGAGGTTTTCTGCAGCTGCTCTAAACAGACTTTAAACGTTTCATTAGCTTAAAACCCTGCAAGCCCATTAGAATCATAGAACCATCCTGACATCCTAGCAAACCCAAAGGCACAGTGCATGAAACAAAACCCCACCAAGCAGGAACCCCTCTAGCCAAGTTCTCATTCCTCGTGCCCAAGAGGCAGCAGCACCTCCCAGCACCTCCCAGCTCCCTTCCCAGCTCAGCCCCATGCTCCTACCTGGCTCCCTTCCTGGCAGAGGCACAGAGCTGAGCCCAGCCAGCCAAGACACCATGAGAAGCACCCTCAGCTTGCTGAGGAATGAATACAGCCAGGCAAAGGTGAGCTGGAGGTGAGGGCAATCTCATCACACACACATCTGTGGCTCCTGGGGACATCTCAGCACAGCTGTCAGTGGGTGAGTTGTTGCTGAGGCTAATTGGAAAGGTTGAAAAGGCTGGGTGGCACCCAGGAAAACCATCAGGTCCTGGGTCTTGTTCACCTGATCATATCCTACATCAGTGTCAAGACTTTATCATATCTTCCCTTTGCTGGATCTAACCCAGGTTGTGTGGGGAAATCTGAATCCTACGCGTGTGGGGGAGAAAATGCTAGGTTTTCTGTAGGATGGTCTTTGTACCAAATGTCAGGGGAAGAGCACGGTATTAATAAGCAGGAATGAAGCTTTATTCCCAATTTTCACTTAAATTCAATTTGTCCTGGACTAAAACTACCTCTCACAATGTGCTCTTAGACCCAACAGAGATTTTACGTGTTATTTGTCTTCTACAACACCATAGACAAAGGATTTACCAACTGCCTTCAGCAAACAAAGAACAAAATCCCTTGCCTGCAGGTGAAATGCAGGCTGAGGAAGGTACCTTCGAGAAGCAATGTATCTAGGAAGCTGAGCATGCCCCAAATACTGCTCTGTCTGCTCATCCATATGCTCAAGACTCATCAGACATTCAAAGACTCTTCCAGTGACTAATGGTGGGTAGGGAGCAATTGTCTGTATCTGAGGACTGGCATCAAGTAAGTTAACAGAAGTGATTAAACAGAAATGGAAAACGATCAATGAAGCACTGCAACAATTTTCTGGAGACCTTCACTCCTACATCCCAAATGGACTGGGCAGGACTGTGGCCAACTAAGATAACTAAGCATAGATTTATTAAATTCACAAAGAGCTACATGTGCAAAATAACCATAAAAATGTATGTTTTTTGTATGTATTTTCTGTTATTTCCAGCAGAAGACTATAAATAAGACAATCTACAGACTTTAGTGCTTTCTATTCTTTCAAAACTTTTGCGGTGTGTGTCACTTTCCCCCTTTCATCCCTCAATACAGAAGCCACATTTAGTGTACTGCTGGGATTTCCCATAGTTTGTTTGAAAGTTTGTCGTTGACCAGCTCCTGAGCATGGCACAGACCCACAGACCTTAAACCTTCATCTGCTCTCAGTAAGTCAGTAGGAGCTTTTTCAGTCCTTCAGCACAGCTCAGAAAAAATAAACCTGCCTTCCCTGAACCATCTCGGATTAGTTTGCTCTGCCCTTACTCATGAGTAGCATTGGTACTGCTGTACTCACAGCGATTTAGGGGGAAAACCCTAATGAAGATACAGGTCAATGAAAACTAAAATGGTAAAGGGTTTGGGAAATGCAAGTGTCAAGCACTGTTGTTGAACTCTATGATGTGTTTTTATAAAATTCTGTCTTAGGGGAAAAAAAGCCGATTCAATGTCACATCCATAAATAAGGATAGCACCCTGAACAAGAGAGGAAAGGTTTGAACATAAAAGGAAAACAAAACAAAAAAAAAAGGCCATAAAACCCAAATGAGTTAAAATATTATTCCTGGGCAAAAATTTATTACAAATAGGTCTTTTCAGCCCTAACAGATGCAAAGAAAGTAAATGGCTCACTGAAGCCAGGTTTCAGGTATGTAAGGTACTCATTTATATCTCCTTCTCTGGTACAAGCTCTAACTTGTTTCTGTTGATCCTGCCTCTTTCTTTCAAGACTAAGAAAAGTCAAAAAAGATGAGTAGAGCTGGGTAAGTTTAACAGTTGGACTCATTTCTACATTTCAAAGCAGTTTCTTCATCTAAATGACATAACGAGTTGAGAGAACAAACTGGAAATCTATCAAAAATAGACTTCATGGTATTATCTGCCAGATTGAAAAAGGCACAAAAATAGCCTGTCTCGCGACAAAAAAAAATCCTCATGTCTCACTATAAATAATATTTACCTTATGAAATGTATTCTGAAGTAATTTTCCTATATTTAAAACATATCTTCCTCTCCAGTGTCATGCTGAAGTCATGTCAAACAGGGATTTGACTTGAATCATATTAGAAAGCCAGCAGCAGTTTCAGTGCTTGCTGTACCCAACTAGATTTGTCTGGAATCAGCAGTTCCTGATAGTACAACCTGACATTTTTGTTGCCTTCATGCTTTCAGGCTAGAAAAGCCACTCAGCAAATTAATGTAATAATAAAAATAAATGAAGAGATGTTAGTGCTCCCCTAAAACACTATGGGATCACTCCCTGTTAGATATACAAGACTGAGCTGGAGAAGTCTGCTCTGATTTCCATCGTTATTGATTGTGGTGGGACATTTCATTTACTCTTGAAATATCTGGCTGTACACTCAGTATAACCTATGTAACCTATTAATCACCGTGTTGTTTCTTATTAACAAAGAGACCAATTTTTGCCAATACATTACTAATCGATGTTACGGAAGTTGTCTGACTGCAGCTGCAACAACCCCAAACATTTATTTATACCATCAAAAGAAAGGTTCGATACCAAAGCAGGAAGCTCACCCAAAACACCCACAGGCTCTAAGATTTTATCCAGTTTCATTTTGTATGCATGCAGATTACCACAGAACTAAGGATTTATACACTGGCTACTTGCTTTGAATGAATTACCAACAAAAAGTTCAATTTTGCTTAGAAAGTCAATGAAATTCACAGCCATGCTACTGATGCCCTGTTCTTAAAGACTGAAAGTGTTGCATTTATTTATCAAGCTTTATTGACAAAACCTCCGCGCTCCAACCCAGGGCTGAAATCATTGCATGAGGATGCTAATTCACTTCAACAGGTTAGAGGTTCTGTGAGGGTCCCTCATTTTACAAATGCAACCCACTTTCTGGGTAGCACTCTTTCTGACGGTAAACCTTTCTTCCATTTACAGCTACTGAAGTCATGAAGCGAACAGAGGGAATCTGAAATTCTCCCTTCTCATTTCTGTGTGCCAGAAGTTTTAAAATAGATTGCTGACCATGTATTAAGCATAGGTATCTGCATAATTTATATGAAGGAAGATACACTTTGTACTAAGCTGAGCTATGAATAGATAACTCTCTTAAATTGAAAACAAACCAAAAAACATAGATCCAGCTGTCAAGTGGAATGCGTATTTCAGTGAAAGAAAATAAAATTCATGTGGATTAAAACATAAGAAGCTTGTGAATTGAGAAATACAATCTTATATGCAATTAACCCTTCATCTGTTATCTGTTGTAATGATAGGCTCTATTTTCTCAGGATTTGATAGTACAAAGATAGAATTTGGCAGATCTGTACTACTTAATTCAGAAAACAGCCTTATAATTCCTATCCATTGCTTTCAGGGCTATTTTTTTTGGTCCTATTTTTCTGGAATGGACTTTTGAGGTCAAACTAATCTCAGCTGACCTCATTGACTTAGATGCCTTAGATTCAAGTGACCTGTGACTTTTTCTGCTATGTCCTAAGATCCCACTTAACTCTTCCAGTTTTGTTTCCAAGCTGCACCAGCTTGCATTCTAGCTTGGAGACCATCTCTGTAATATAAAAATACACGATGACACCTTTAACACTTTTTAAAAAGAACAGGAAACATCTGTACATCATTTCTTTCCAACAGGCCTTTTTTTTTTTTTTTTATCTTTTGAGATGGATGTGGCATCCAGCTCACCCTTTTAAAATGACCATTTACCATTTAACATAAATACCAAACCTTACTAGCAGACATTTACTTGACATTATTTGTTGTCACTTACTGGCCATTCTAACGCCAGCTATTCACTGACATAATGAAAATTACCTCTTATCTGCATTAGGATTTGTGACGCATTCAGAATGCTTTGCCTAACTGCACCATCGACTTCAAATACTCATAGGCAGTGACCAATCTTCTATACTGTTAACATGACAGAACAGTAAATGGTAAGAGGTAGAGTTAGTTGCTCACCATGAAAACGGTTCTGGTGTACAAACTTAATGTGGTCTCATACTTTAAAAAAATGACAAAATTTTAGGTGTGGCCTCAGTTCTCAGCTGTGATTTCCCCTTCTTTCAATGCTCACTTTGCCTCCCCTGTCTCAAGTAGGCACTGACCACAAGAGGCGTACCTCTCCCTGGGAATAGGGACAGCATCTGGTATGGTCTGGCTCTGACTGCCACTGGATTTCACTGAAAACAGTTCAATAGAAAGAGACAGTTTCCTCAATATGTCTTTTTCATTGCAGCTTTTTCAACTGCACATCCTAATACATTAATCTTTTTTTTTTTTTTTTTTTTCTTTCCATACAGGATTCTTCATCAGGCTGTTGTGAACAAATAAGAGAAGGTGACAACAACCTAACTCCTGCAGAAGGCAGTCAGTATTCATATTACCAGTTACAGCTATGAAGACTTTCTTGGGAGAAAGGCTATGAAACTTAAGTTACCGTAATCTGGAGTGAGCATAGGGAAGGGGTGAAGGGACTCCTCATGTATGAGAAGCATCTGTAATTTTGATGCAAACCACCAGGAGCTGTACGACTACCTATAAGAGATAACCTGTGTTGAATGATAAAAAGCCATTACAAGAAGCTGGTCAGATATAACAGGCAGAGATAGATTAATAGATCTCCATGTGAGCATAATTGATTTTGGGCATGTACTCCATGAACTCTTCAGTAATGATTTATCTTAATTTGGTGGGTATAATACTGAGTTCAATCAGCTCCTCAGAGAGCCATCCATCAAACACATCATCAGCGGAGAGAAGTGCTGCCTTCTCTCTCCATTTTATCTTTCCTTTCTCTTTCATATCTGACTTAACAAACAAAGCAAGAGACCATTTTTCTTGTAGAAATAAATAAATCGCTGCTGGTTATTGAAGCATTTCTAGGTCAGGGAACCCACCAGTGTACGTAAGAATTGATTTTTTTTCCCTGAACCATGAATTTTCCCTTGATCTGGGTTTATGACTACACAGCAGCCAAGAAATTTAGGGAAGGCACGAAGAAAGGAATAGTTCAGGCATCTGGGCAGGACTGTTAACAACTTCACTCCCTGTGCCCAGGCACGCACCCCAACATGTCCCACACTGTCTACAGAAAGTCACCAGCATTTTCAGTGCCCCCAGTCCTGCCAGTCTGCGGTGAGACCCAGCACGGTCACACACAGCTGGTCACACCTAAGGCAACTGCACCGCTGACAATGCACCTCCCACCCGCTGCAGCTCCAGCTCTGCTCAGCCTTTGCACACTGAGAAGGGAGAGCTAATGCTGTATTTAAACTGATGATGATAAAGCTTAAACAATCTTTTCTGCTGTAGCTATTTTTGTGCGAGGAACATTTTCTTTAAGGATTTATACTCGGGGCTTTAACAGGGCTCATCATTCTAGTAACGAACAAAACAGGAGAGACAGCTATTAATAAGAGGAGAACGCCTGAGTGCCTCCAGCACGCTCTGTCTGCCTCCAAGTAGAAGAGCCACGGGAAGCGAGCCCTTGGTTGGGCCATCTTCATTTCCCTGCGGGAGAAAGTGCTGCGGCAGACTCCAGAGCAGTGCCCATGTGGAGTCCCTTGAAGACATTTTCCCCAGCATTACCAGCAGCACAGTAATAGGCACTGGGCTTTGCTCCTGGGGTTCCAGCCTTCAGACTCCAGTTTAGCCCTGCTTAAAGCCTACCCCAACACACCTAGCTGCCTGCTGCAACAGCAGGACCTATGTTTTCCTTCCAGTAGCATCCTGCTTCTTGTCTATGATTGGTTTTCCCAGGTAGAGGGAAGTTTGGATAATCTCTACTGCTTTCTCTCAGGCTAAGCAGCAAGAGCTGGACTTCATCAGGGCACGGAAAGTGTGGGGAGAACAAACGTGTGCAACACGTTAAGGAGGTGATAGAGGGGAATCGTCAGTGAGCTGCAGCCAGGGCTAAAATAACCTCAAGCATTAAAAGATAACAAAGGAAGATGGAATAAAAGTGTAACAGTCAGGCATCAATTTGAAAAATAAATATCATCTTATGCCCCCTTTTTTGAGTGCCTATTTTTTCTAACTTTATTACAAATTCTAAGAAACTGCAATGCAGTTCTTTCAAATCCTATTTAAGAAAAGAATGGACAGCAGTATTTGCTTTTACATGTGTAAGCTCATTGAAATGGGCACCTCTCATATTTATGACATTCTTAACTTTTTTGATGACATTTAAATATTGTTGCACTCCATCAGGGCAGAAAGCACACCATAATTTTGGGAACATTTTCTCAACTTCTTCCCTTGTTTTTCATCATTTTTAGCTAATCAGACCAGGATGCAGATGATATGTATGATAATCCCAGCTTGGACAATCTCAGTCCCACACCTGGTTCCTGAGGGAAGCACAGACTCCCAGAAAGGCTGAGGTGGGAAGGCACCTCTGGACATCATCTAGTCCAGCTGCCTGCTCAGCACAGGGCCAGTTAAAGCAGGTTGCTCAGGGCTGGGTTTTGAGTATTTCCAAGGATGGAGACTTCATAATATCTCTGGACAGCCTGTTCCAGTGTTTGACCATTCTCAGAGTAAAAAAGTAAAAACAAACAAACAAAAAAAACAAACGATTGATTGGATTTCCCTGAAAATCCATTTACGTCCACTGCCTCTTGCCTTGTCAAGATTTTGCATTCAGAGCAACACAGGGCAGGAAAGGAAAAATCTCTTCCTCTTTTTTCCCCTCAGGATGATTTTATTTTAGCAACCCTTAGCTGCAGGTGTAACTGGCAGTGAAGTCAGAAGTCATACTGCCAGTCCCTATGTTTAATCTACAAAACTGTAATGCGACGTGATTAGTTAAAATGAAATACAGTCCCCAAGTAATTGAGATGGATTCAGATTTAATTCATCATTTGCAAGAGAGCTGGGAAAGCTGATAGGAAAAATGCAATTTTTCATACATAAAACACCTCCTAGTAACAGAGAGCCCATTTTTGGAGGGGGAAAAATGACCTAAACTGAAAGGAAATACCTCACTACCATGCAAAAACTGTTCCTTCATGAATATATGAACAGTATAGAAATTAAATTAGTATATACTCCAGTTATGATCATCCAAAGAGTTCATTACAGAAACTATGCCACGTGAAATGCTATGTGACTTAGATGACCAGATGTTTTCCTCTAATGGAGTTAATCCATGGAGAATAATTGCCTGTAACCTGCAATTTTGTCCAGACCAATACATATAACAATTTCAAAAGGCCAAACACCACTGCCAAAAACTGTGATCTATAAAAAATTCAAAAAATCATATACTCAACTGTTTCCATAAGGCTGTTATTTGCTCACCTAACGCTCTCCTGTATGTGTGGTGGTCCCCAGCTACGTGACGTCCTGGTAGGATGCTACAAATAGGTGGTAAAGTATCAGTTTCATTCGCCATATAAAATCTGTTATTAAAAAAGATGGTTTCTGTCTTCTGTTTTATGAATATTTTAAAACTGTAAATGTATTTTTTTATGGTCTTCATCATTAGATATTACAATTCCCTTAGTATTCAATGTGCTGATTTATCTCTACTGAAACCAATAATAGATAACTGAAAAGACCCCACAGCACTATTAATTACCATAGGTGTTAATTAGACGTTACCCATGGGAACAAGACAGATGGCAAAATGAGCAGTGGCAAGACAGACAGGTATTGCTGAGGAGCTCACACTGTCCTAGAAAGATAGATGATACATGCTATCCATGTAAACTGGTAAGAAATGACCTTCTTTGTCATAGAAGACATATTGTGGTAAGAAATGTTAATGATGAGACAGATATCTGAAACTAAAATACAGCAGAAATAGAAAAACAAAGAAACAAGCAAGTATTTCTGCAGCTCAATGGAGACCATTAATTGAAATAGACGAAACATCCCAACTGAAGAAAAGAACAGCATCTGCAAAGTGTGACGATGATTGCCATTTTGAAAGACAGCTAGTTGGCTTCCCACAGCTCTCGTTCCATTTTGTTAATTGTCTCCCAGCAGTAAAGAATGATAACATGTCAAAGGTTTCTCATGCCCCCCACCTTTTAATTGCAATTTTATTTTCAAATAATTGTTAGATGCAGAGCCTAGCTACGCATTTAATATTAACCACTCGGCACAGAAAAAAAAAACACAACACCTGGGGGAGTGGGGAATGAAGCCCCCATTCCCTCCAGGCTGCTGCAGGCCTGGCCCTCAGCATGGGCAGGATGGTGCCAGCCGCCGGTCAGGAAAGCTCCACTGCATGGCACACGTGGCTGGCTGCATCCCAAGCCCTCTTTCCTTGGATGCATGCCTTAAGCTAGAGGTTGAGTGCAACAGAACAATTTCAAGAATTTGTTAAATGTTGAAGAGCTCTCAAGGATCAAAATTTTCCTTTCAGAGTTTTTTCTTAGGATTTGGCCCAGTCCTAAAGAAACCAAAGACAGAAACAACAACAATACAAATTTCACTGTACTTTTTCCGCAGGTGTGTGGATAGATGAGAAAGTAATTCGTGGTATGTGTTTTAGAAGTAACCCTTGCTCAGTTCAACAACCACATTCATCTCATCTCTTGCTAGATGACTCTTTAAGAAGGGATTTCTTTTCTATTTTAACAAAGCTTCTCTTTGTTAAAAGCACTCACGTCCTTTGGTTCCCTACTCATTCTGGGTACTCCTGTATTACCTGAGGTTTCCTGCATTCCTAACTTCTAGTGGTGGAAAGGAGGTTGTAGAAGAAACTATTTTTGAGTAGAAGGTTCTTCGGTGAAAGATTAATTTTAGTTGACATTTGATCAATGTTATGTTAGCAGATGTCATCATGAAATTACCTCTGGGGCATTTACAAGTTTTCAATCAATTGCAGGAATTGTTATCGGTGTGCATACTCTTATTACGTGACATGAAAACAAAGAAGTTCAGAGAACTTTATGATAGTTATAGCCATCAAGATATCTGGACAATTAAAGTAGGAGAGGAAACAATTACAGACATAGATTATATCAATTAATCCCAGTCAAAGGAGTAAATGAGATTAATATATTTTTTTAAAAAATTTAAAAGTAATTGTTAGATACCAAAAGTAAATTCAAAAAATATATATATTTTTTGTAAAACCTATCCCTCAACTATTTATTTCAGCAGGGTTGACAAAAACTCATTTTTTTCTTTTTTTACAATTGTTGATTGTATTCTATGAAGTGATATGTATGTATTAGTGTGGAAAAAAAAATTAAAACAGTCTTTAAAAAAGTCTTTTCAAATATTTTCATTGCTCCATTATGTAGGTAGTTGTAACTGAAGAAAAAGGCAATCAAGGAAAAATTCCCTTGATACAGATTTTCTGAATCTTGCTAATGATGCTGTTCCTGAAAACTTACATTTATTTGAATGGATTTTTTATACCAGTTTGTAACTGAGGAACTGTAAATTTCAACTAAAAATATAATGAGGCGATTCTACTGGGTCACCAGGTCATTTAATGTGGCTAAAATTTTCAAAAGTAATGCTGACATGCTACCTGGAGAAGTTATGTCAGACTTTAATGAGATTATTGGAAGGCTGACATGCTGTGATGTGAGTTAGGTGAAAAATATTTCAAATAAGAAATGCAAGTTTTCTACTTCTTTGTGGAACTGCGCACTTGGGTTTGCAGAAATAAAATGAAACAATTGAATGGAGATCCAGTATGTCATAGAATTAATCAACAACTATTCATAAATTAAAAACAAACAAAAAAACAAAACCAAAACAAAAAATCTCATCTGGCATGGTTGCATTTATGGCCATGTGCATATGCAGACATCCCAGGTTTTGCTCTTATGTCTCCTAAAATGTCTTCTGCAGTCATGCAGCATTTTGTAAGAAAGCCTGTTGATACAGGGGAGCTGCACTAACCCAAATGCTGTTAATTTGCACTATTCAGCTAAGGGTTCTTCTGTAGCTGCTTCTGGTCTTCCTTTTTTTGCAAGACATTGCCTTGAGTGCATGTGCTGAAGTTAGTTTTTCTTGTACTCTGTCATAGAGACCATAGCAGAGTAATGCGGCTCCTGACACAAGGTGTAAATTGAAATAGATCTAGCAAATACTTCCTGTGGCAGCGTAAATTCCCAAAGCAGAACCTGACTGCATCTCTCAGATGATAGTATTGTAATATACAGCAGGAAAAGCCTGTATCATTTTCCCCTGCTGCTGTCATTCTGGCACACCTACTTGCAATCCCCTCACGAAGAAATAGAGGGAAAAGGAGTTTTCAGTGCCAAACCATTATAGGGGCATTCTTACTTCCTATGCAAATAAGCTGAGGACTATGATAGTGCTCCTCCCTCCTGGCCATCCAATTACCATGACATCAGCCTCTGCTAGTAAATATATAGAAACAAGGAAGAGCAAAGAAAATACAATTCCCTTGGACTCCTTGCAATAAAATACATCTCCTAACCACAAACCCAGGAGTTTCTTTTTTTTATATTCACTAATATGGTAGATTAAATCCAAGTGATAGTTACAATGTTGGTACCAAATACACGTTTAAGCAAAGTAAGGCATTTGCTTCCTACCTTATTTGTTTGGCTAAGGAAGCATCACACTTGAGAGAAAAGCAAGGAAGGCCAAGTTAGTTTTCCATTGCAGCATATTAAACCACATCTTTATGCCTACAATCACCTAGGCTTGGCTGGGCTAATATGTAATTAAGCAACCAAACTTGGCAGCTATTTGTAAATAAAAACCAGTGTGCTCCAGAAACTTTCTCCATATTCTAGAGAAGGTAAGGATTTCCACATTAGTCCTAATGCTTGCTTTCAAGTTTTTTTCTGGATAATTCATTTCTGCTGGGCCAGAAAGCTGCTGATCAGTTGAAGACTCTCCAGTGCATCTTGACAGACGTGTAAAAGTTTATAAAATATTTTTTTCTATTACCTGCCAATGTTGTTTAGGTTTTCTACAAGGTTTATAATACAGTTCTTTGTGACAATTTATTTACATTATTTTCCAATAAACAATATACCAATATACCTTGAAAATCAGAGCAAATAGAAATAAATGGAGAAAGCATGGAGTGCAAGGATATGTCGCTCCAGACTATCTGTCTCCATGGCTTCATCTTCATATGAGCACAGAAACAATATGGGTTGGATGTAAAGAAACTGGAGAAACATTGGTCTTAAGCAAAACAAATTACTGTATTATTGAATAACAAACAATACATGTGCAGTTCAGAGAGCAATCTAGAACTTTTCAGAGATCTTATATAAATCTGTGATTATATATATATATTTTTTATTATTATTATATTGCATTTATATTGCACCTCCAAAATATTTTAAGCTGACCACAGCCATGTAATATCTTATCAAAATCTCACATTAATCTCTCCAATTTTATCCTCCGAATTTTGAAGAAAAGCCCCTCCTTCCACCCAGCAAAGAGAGCTGAAGGAACATTAAATGGAAATCTCCAGCTCTTATATTTGAGGTATAAAGCTCACCACTTAAACTCTGTTTCATGGATTCTTGTACATTTATTGCAGTTATCACAGGATTTCTATGACAACGATACTAACAACTGCTCTTTGAACACTGTTGCTGCACAACGCGCTTACCCATGCTTTAAATGATAAAATCATTATGCTGATTCCCATAAATTATTTTTTAAGTGAAAACGTGCTTGTTCTGGTGCTTCATTAAGAAGAGGGACTGTCACTGAAACAGGTAAAAAGAACTAAAATCTGGGGAATCTGAATACAGAAACAAATGCTTGAGTTCATGGTGATGTCAATGTTTTTCTCTCTCTTTCCCTCCTCACGGTGTGAGTGAAAGATATCTTTGGTGAGGAGAGTAGGTCCTAAAAGAGTAGTTTTGACAAGCTGGATGGTAGCAGTGAGACCACGACTGGTCTTCTGGATAAGCACAGCTACATCAGCTAAGAAATGAGCTAGAGCACAAACAACTGTGACTCAGAAGAATCAATTCTCTGGACCTTTCTTACTGTGTTTGAGCCATTTATAAGCAAGCAAACAAACAAATAAATAAATAAACAGAGCAAACAGCTTCCACTGAGACATTCTGGCGCACTACCAATCCCATGCTCAGGGTTGTTACATCTTACCATTGTTAAAATGATTGGTTCCACAGGAGTGCAACTAATTAGAGCTTACTGAAACACACTCCTGCCTTCTCCTCATCTCCTGGAGAAGATCATTAGGCATTGGCTGTTTTGGGCTAAGATATGCAACTTTAGGAAGCCCGAAGTGCAGCTGAAGTTGCCATCATGGAGAAATTGCTAAGGCAGACTTAGAGAATAGAAGTCTCCCTTGTCTTTTACTCTGTAGTAGCTGGGCTGCATAAACTATCTTATCATTTAAGAAGGTTCCTTACAGCTGAAAATTTCAATGGAGAAGGTGAAGGATGTATAAAGCACTCATAAAGCCTGCATTATTACCTACCACTAATAGGTAGAGTTCTCTATGTGCCAGCTTTGTAAATTAGCCTATGAAATAGGACCAAACATGCCACAAGATGCATTAACCTCCTCAGTTTTTTCATACAGTGTGAGTGGGAAGAGAATACACAAATGTCTGCCACTAGTAGAGAAGCACGAATAGGTGCTAAACCTCTTTCTAAGTGTGTTTGATTTCATGTTTGCCCATTTATTTACAATTAGCAATAATGATGCCATTGGATAGCTATTACATTTTTCTTTCGAGTCTGAAATCTTTGTAGAGCTTTTTAGAGGTGTCATTCCCTATTTCCAGTATCTTTTTGAAACATATTTTAAATATCCCTTTTTAAAAACTCTGTTAAGGAACCCCAGAGGAGTGGCCACAAAGAAAGTCTGAAGGCTCAAAGCAATAACCTCTGCATGGTATGGGTCGTTGGCATGGGAGCAATGTACCCGTGAGCTGCAGACATGCCCGTGGCACCAGGAGCCTGGGGAAGCGGGGCTGGCAGAAAAGCTAGGCTGAGCAGCATGGGCATAAAAAACTCTCTGCCAAATGAGGCATTTAAATCAGATTTCCTGAACTCCAGTGCAATGCTTTAACCACAAGAGCATTCTCTAACAAGATTAGCACTTAATTTAAAAATGCCCTCTTCTGCTTGATACTTAACTCTCTCAAAAATTAAGAGCCCAGGAGCTCAAAAATTCCCCCAAAGAGCACTGCCAGACTTCTCCCTCTTGCAGGCACCTATCGGTCCTGTGGCACCTCTCAATCCCTCTGCCATGATGACAGCCACGTGCACTATCAAAAGATGGGGGCAAAATCCTTTAAATGAATCATCCCACAAAAGCCTATTTTCTTTTTATTTTTTTTTTCTGAAATAGGAATGAGTTGAAAGTAGCCTCCCCTGTTTGCAGCAATGCCTGTTTCCATGGCACCCAGAGCAGCAGCTGACGGCCTTGTTATCACAAGAACTCTAATAAATTTCAGCAGATTGCTGGGAATTGCCTCTTTTTTTTTATTCCTCTTTTCTTTTCTTTTCTTTTCTTTTCTTTTCTTTTCTTTTCTTTTCTTTTCTTTTCTTTTCTTTTCTTTTCTTTTCTTTTCTTTTCTTTTCTTTTCTTTCCTTTCCTTTCCTTTCCTTTCCTTTCCTTTCCTTTCCTTTCCTTTCCTTTCCTTTCCTTTCCTTTCCTTTCCTTTCCTTTCCTTTCCTTTCCTTTCCTTTCCTTTCCTTTCCTTTCCTTTCCTTTCCTTTCCTTTCCTTTCCTTTCCTTTCCTTTCCTTTCCTTTCCTTTCCTTTCCTTTCCCCTTCCTCTTCCTCTTCCTCTTCCTCTTCCTCTTCCTCTTTATATATCTATTTTTTTTTACCCAGACACCCTTCCAATCCTGAAACCCAAAAGATGGTCCAAATGCCTATAGCAAAGTGCAGCTCTTCATCGTGTGGACAGACTAGTGGGACTTTTTAAATCAGCAAATATAACATATATCCCTCAGACAGATAGAGAAAGGGAGAGAGAAACTATCATTTTTTCCTAGGTATCATGGATCTGACAGAGCCCTAAACAGGAGTGTTTGATGAATCCTACCTGAGCAGCGCCTGTCTTGCACTCATGAACAGCAACTGTGGACGGCCTTGGAGAACATCTTCTGCCTTTAATGGTGCTCTCAGGAAGGTGATACGCTGATGCTCTGCCCTGTGAATTTTTGAAAAGAGATTAATGAACATGAACATTTTACACTCAAATATACTTTTCATCACTCTGATACTCATTTCTGTAATACCTCATGAATATGTAAAAGTGTATTTTACTTCTATTTCAGATCTTTCAGGCTCAGTGGGTTTTAGATGCCTTTTGTTTCTAAAGTATTGATTCTGTGATTAACACTTTGATTTTATGTACAATTATAACTGATTGAATACTGTTTACAAAACTGTGAAAAGCAATCTTTTGCTTCTAGGAAGAAAACTTGCTTTTCACAGATTCTAAGGTAACAGAAAAAAAAAAAAAAAGTATGTTATGCATTGTGCTGCGTTAATTATCTTGATGTCAGCCTGTAATATGCTGGCCTGTAATGAAAGACATCCATTTATCTCTGTAGTAACAATCAGATTTCAAAACTGAGGAAAAAACAGATAGTGATAGTCAAATGCCTGTAAGAAAAAATCAGGGGAAGCAGTACTAAGCACCGTATTTGAGAATTCAGTGCTAATGCAAGACTTTGCATTAAGTTTTAAGTACATTTGTCAGAGATGTCCTTAACGTTGCGCAGTACCAAGTTACATTAAAGGGAATCAATAAACATTGTGCCTGAGCCAGTTTATTTATTTTCAGGTTGCCATCAAATGCAGAGTATTTCATGGATAAACCATGCAGCAAAGCTGCCATCAAATGTACTTCCTTTGCCATGGCACAGAAAACAGTGCTTCCCCATAGCCTGTTCTCAGATCAGGACCTGTTGCTGCATCTGCTCCACTCCATGCCCCCAACACCTTGTGGATGTGTCTTGTGACCCAGACTTGGCAAATATCTGCTCCTCAGGTCACATCTAGCCATTGTTTCCTGAAGTTTGTTTGACTCCCTAACTCTTGGTGTCCCTGTATTTAACTGTTTGCATTCAAGGAGCCTCTGTGCATGAATTGCTGACTGCCATCTATCTTCTGCCCTTCCCATTTGGCCAAAAATGTGTTACAGGTGAAGAACACAAGGCATTTTTATTGAAAAGACATCCCAGATCCTTGTTCATGCACTTGGGGTATTGCATAACCACATAACAAAATACGAGTCTTCCCCCAAAGAACTTGTCTTTCAGCTACTGAATAATAAAATAATAGATTCTGTAGAACCATCCTAAAAACAGGTCTTCTTGGTATCCTATGAAAAATAAAACTCAAAAGACTCAACAGAACTTCAGAGAGAACAACTGTTTCTCCCCGTGTTTGGGTATTAACATTTCTGCACATAAAGTAACTCTGCTGGAAGTGATTCTCCTACAGTTAATTAAAGAGAAAAATATATAGAAAAATATATAGAAAATTACATGAGCTTAACCAAAGCATCAACCTTTACCTCAAACGAAACAGCCTTTTCTTCGGGAGCCATGCGAAGGAATATGTAGACGTGGAAGAAAAGATATGTTGACAGGGAAAAAAGATTGCAAAGTGAGACCACTGTTCTTGGCAACAATAACTGAATCACCAGAGGTACTGACAGATCATTTCAACATGAGAAATAATGTCAAATAAATATTATGGAAGACTTTC
The DNA here is from genome assembly GCF_963932015.1 of Anas acuta. Classification (NCBI taxonomy): domain Eukaryota; kingdom Metazoa; phylum Chordata; class Aves; order Anseriformes; family Anatidae; genus Anas; species Anas acuta. The sequence continues at coordinate 3,019,443 of NC_088981.1, forward strand.
CTTGGTGTTTTAGGAGACACTGCTGTAACATATCTGTATTATCACCAAGAGGTTCAAAATTCACTCTGGCACCCTAGCCTATACCATATGGTTTGTATCATCATTTCTCGAGGAGCTGCACACGCATTCTGCAGAGGCACAGGGAGTATATTAACAGAAAATACCACACCAGCAATCTCCATTTCATTCAGAAAGTGCTTAATAAAATGACTGAGATTATTCCTGTTTAGCACATCATTGTAATTCATTTTACAGCCATAATATTCTCAGGTTCAGACATTAAAAGGGCAATAAAAATGCTTAGGAGGTATTCTCTCCAGTTAATAAGCACGATGCAATTCACCAAACTTACTTCAACTTCTGGGGAACCGCCAAGAATGTTAATAAAGTAAAGGGATTGAGAAGTCTATTAATTTTGGAAGCCGTAGTTTATATTCAGAGACTCTCTAGAAACAGTTGCCTAGACAAAAAACTCAACGACTGGTATGTTGCACTGTTTCCAGCACTCCAATAGTTTTCCTTCCGCTCCCTGCCCTTGTATGAACTTTTTCCCCTCAGATGCAGAGCCTTCTGCACACCATTCTGAGACTGCGTCCTGCCTGCAGCTGCTGGGGGGTCCAAGCAAACACACCACTTCCAGAGCATTTGTCTCCACGCATATGGAAGGGATGAGCAAGCAACCTCCTCCAAGGCCTTTTCTTTTTTTTTTTCCTTTTTTTTTTTTCCCCTTTTTTTTCTTTTTTTTTTTTTTCTGGGAAATCCTTGACAGACTCATGCAGGGGTAAAAGTCCCTCTTTTGAGCCATGTAAAAGTTTCCCCCTGCTCACTGAGCTGCAGCTCCACATTGCAGATTTTTTGGTCTGCAAAAACAAATTTTTGGGCTTCTATTCATTTGACAGACCAGAGGCTTGAAACAACCAAGGGATTAGTATTTGTTTTGTCTTAACAGACTGCAGAAGAAACATTTTGCTAGTGTAGCAGCACATCATTCACTACAGGCTTCTCCATCCTCCAGGGAGTGACAGAGCACTGCTGCCACCAGCCAGGACATGCTGCCATATTTCTCATAACACCTTCGCTACTACCTGAGCAGGATTACTTCTAACACCTTGTTTGCCATGCAGCACAGCCCTTACACTCCCAACTGAAAGTACCACAGCCATCCTGATGATCTGTGCTTAGCTGAAACACACAAAGCAGTACTGCCTGTCCCACTTTGTCACATTGCTCACTGTTCCCTGGTGCCACAATGGCTTTAGATGAAACCTACTCCATATAGTTTGCCCTGCAAATACATACATTTAATTATAAGAGTAAAGAGTATTAAATATTGTTGAGGGAGTATTAAGCTGATCAAAATAAAATGTCATTCTACACAATTTGTGTTTCACAAAGGGAAATTACTAGGTATTTCATGTCAAAGAGCAAAACATTTCAATCTTCCACAAGATAACAGTAATAAGATCTGATAACAACCATAATTTGTGCATTAGAATAGATCAAAAGAGCTGTTCTGAAGGTGTGATAGAGGCTGATATGCAGTGGCAGATGTGTGACATGTTGTACGTCTGCGACACAGCCGATTGTTCTGCATTGCAGTTGCTATGGCCAGGACTCTTTCAGCTGCTAAGGTACTACTTGATCACTGATATTAGGAGAGTATTTCTTGAATGGTGGCTAACATTTAAAGGCCGAAAATGATTCTAAGAGAGTCTGCAGGATTTGGGGCAGAGTGAGAGAGCAGATAAAATGGTGACAGCGTATGAGTTCCCCCAGTGACCATGCCTGATATGGCTGCGAGCTGTGCCACCACCAACAGAACCACAAACCCGGTTTTAACCATGGAGATGTCAAGATGGTGCACAGGAAGCCTGGCTGGCTCAGTGGGGGTTAGGGATGAAGGGAAAAAGGATGAGAGTAAGTTGTAAATAACTAAATTCTCCCCATCTCTCCTGCCTCTACATCTTTTTTTTTTTTCTCTTTCTTTTTTTTTTTTTTTCTCTCTTGTGAGGATTGCAGAAATCTTTGCTGCTTCCTACAGCTGCACGAACCTTGCCACCTGTGTGACACTGAGCTAACTGAGTGTGTGTTGGATGGATCCTGTGCAGGCAACAGGGCTACTAATTCCTGTGGTGCATGTCCAGTTTCCAACCTGTACACGCTCTTTTCCTGGGGTAAACTAGTTCTCACACCTATAACCCTAGATCAGAATAAATATTTGAAACAGAAGATGTTAGTTATTTGTGGTTCAAAGTGTTCTGCTTCTCACCATACATATTTAATCTCAACATACTACTGCATACAACTGACGTGATTTATGAGGATGCTCTGGCAGCTGATGTTTGTATTTTGAAATTGTATTTTATGAATTAGATTTCTCATATGCTTCACATTTACTTGCTTATATCTCCTCCAAAACCCTTTCCATGCTTTTGTGTGTGTGTGTGTGTGTGTGTGTGTGTCTGTAGTACAGATCTACTTACATGTATACTATTAAACATAATTGCATATAATTATAATATACAATACACAAGGAATGCAAGGTTCGTGGTCAATTTGAAAGATCAAAAGCAAGACTTAAACTCTCCTGGCTGAAAGTGACGTATGAAAGAGTTAATTACTCCTCTTTATCTCTGATTTACCTCTTACAGCTTTCTGCCAAAGCTACAAGAGATCTGAAAGGATTTTGCTCCTCAGTGCTGGCCATAGAATGGCGCAGCAGAATATTAAAAGCTCAAACACTGTGTGAAAGGCTAGGAGTTATTGCTGCTATTTATAAAGTAGCGGGAACAAGTCCTGCTTTCAATTACATCTGAAGTTACTCCACTGAGTGTGATCCACAATTGCCCTGCATAATATATACGTTTAAACCTACACAAGTGGGTTAGAGAACACCCCTGGTCTGCTCAGCACACATTTCAGCTAGACATGACACTGAGAAAGAGCCACAGGAGAGCCACTTGTTCCTAAAAAAGATTCTTTAGGCTAATGGAAAAATATTATCTATAAACCTTATGTGTATTTGAGGAGAGCTGGAGGGGAAAAATAAACTGAATTTCTAACGCGTCCTGTCACGGCACCCGGTTGCAGTTTTCGTTGGGGTTAATGGGAAGTCCTTGGCTTCTGATGAAAACAGAGCAAGGCGGAGGAAAAAAAATAAGTACCTGCTGCTGGGTGGCTCTGCTGGGGAGAGGAAGGCGACATCGTGTCGCTGTGGGGACGGGGTGGGCACAAGCAGCGCCCTTGCGCTGCGCCGCCCCCAGCAGCTCGCCTCAGGCCTGCGCCACGTGCAGGTGGCTGGGCCACGGCTGCAGGGCTCCATAAGGAGGGGTTCCGTCCGGTTCCAGAAAGTTCCGGAAGGTTCCAGCTGGGTGTGGGCAGGTCCAGATGGTTCTTGGCGATTCCAGAGGGTTCTGGCGGGTTCTGTGCCCCTCAGTGCCAAGGGAACTCGGCTTTTATGGCTGTCTGAGGACCCTGTGTACTCTCATGGGAAGGAAACAGCTTTTGTGGGATGTGCTATGAGAAGATCTGATGCTTCTTGCATGCAGGAAAAAACACAGGGCTGATTTATTTTTTTTAAATATTCTCACAAGTAAGCTTTGAAGGGTGGTGGCGGTTTGTGCCCGCTGTCCTCAGCAGCTTTATAACGTGACCTTTTCAGCTGCATGTCAAAGACCCACCGTTGTCACTGCATCTCCCACATCTTTCCCCAGGGAACTGCTCAGCATTATGTCAAGTGAGTTTTGCAGTGACCTTCCATCAGCTGTTTGGGATGGGCAAAGCCAGAAGCCCCTCTCTCTCCTCCTGCTCCCAGCCAGTTCACCTCGCAGCCCTTCAGCCTCGCTTCCCCCATTGCTGTGGGGCCGAACCCATGGCTGCAGGCGAGGCCGCCCAGCGCCGACAGGCAACGCCGACTGTGAGCCCAGGAAGGCTGACGGGGAAGCCAGCAGCCTCCCGGGGCAGAGCCAGCAAGCGAGGAGACCCTCCTGGCAGGAGGAAGGAGAGGGCAAGGTGGCTGCTGAGGTGACGTGGGCAGCCTCTGTGCCCTGACACCCCGGGCAGCAGCAGAAAGGGGCGATGAGGGGTTCTACAAGCACGTAAGCAGGACCACATACAGCCAAGGCTCTTTATATTGAGCGTGTGGTGCTTCAGCAGGCACAGATCCAGTGTAGCTCACAGCACTAGGTAACATGATAAGATTTCCACTGTGCTGAAATGTTTTTGCATTATCCAATTTGGTGCGGCTTAATAAATAAGATAGAAAGAGCAGTACAGGATGCTATAATGCAATCATGTTGCATTAACATACCATAACTAACGATTTTTACCAACCCTGCAGGAAAAGAAACAGTGTTGAAATTAAGTTGCACTCCCAGCATTGCCTACTCTTCCCCATCCCCCCAGCAAAAATGCAAAGTCCTTCTTGTGCCAAGAGAAATGTTGTCAAGTAAGTCCAGACATCTATGTGCCTGGTAGTGCAGATTAGTTTCCCAGCAATAAGACCATGGATTTCACAAAAAGTATTATGGCTTTTAATGTGATAGGTTACCAACAACGCAGCACTGAAATCATAAATACTAGAGTAGGGGGAACTGCTTGCAACGGGGAGTTTAATGGATTCCTTTGGCCTCTTTGTTTTTCTTTGTTAATTCTTCATGATCTGATTTGAGCAAATCCTACTTATTTGACCACTAATTCATACGAAGACATTTCTATCTATAGACTGCTTGTAAATTATGCACTGCTACTGCTGTTTCACAGTGTAAACAGCCACATAAATCATATTCTATGAGCTCTATTTCCTGACTGAAGATGTACACACACACACACAAAGATGAAGTGCACAAGAAGTGTCACATCACTTGTGACAAAACTAATGACCGTCATCACAGTAAGAATCCTTATTTCACTGCATTTTTGCCTTGTATGCACATTCTCTTAGTGCAGACGCGCTTTCCCACCTGTACAGCTGCAGACCTCGAGAATGACCCAGCTTTTGAGACAACTCCTTTTAAATGACACAGAATTACTGGCGTAGGAAAGAGCTCCAAGATGTGCCCGAGCTTCAACTTTGTTAAAAAAACAGCTGAAACTTAACACAGTAACTTTACATTTTCTCGGGGTAAGTACAAGGGGACACTGAGGAATGTTAAAGGCATGTCTCTACCTCCCAGCATTTGGATTCATTGTTTAGATATACTGCCCTGCTTCACAGGGAAGATGGTTTAAAACAGAAGAGCACGGCTGAGGACCCTGCTGGAAGTGGGGGCACGGGTAGGTAACAGCAGTTTTCCTGTGTTCTGCCAAGGGGCAGCTGCAACAGCTCACAGTAGCTTCCCAAATGGCAAGTTTTTGGAGCATTGCCTTCAAATAATATTAAAATTGCAAATATAATGTTAAGTTTATGGCTACAGAATAAGTTCTACTCCATTAAAATAATAAACAAAACTGACAGGATATTAAACTGACTTTCCATGAAAACAGTTCCCTCTGGTCTCCTGTGCAGGTTCCTCATCTCAGAGCTTGATTAGCCATTGCTTTTGAGAGCAACCCACAGCTAAGAGCTAGTCCAGGGAGAACAGCAGGCAGTCCAATCCAATTTCACCCTGAAATGTTTTTATTGGTTTTGTTTTGTTTTTTTCAACACTGCCAAACTCACATGACTTCAACAGAAAACTGAAAACATATTTTAATGCAGGGCAGGTTTTAATCTATAAGAGTTTGTTGTTATTGTTGTTGTTGTTGTTTTATCTATGAGTAGGAAAAATGATAAAAGCGAAAAGCCATAAAATCAAATACCAGAGGTCAAATGCAACCCAAAAAGGATTGAAACAGTCAACCTGCTGATTCCGTGTAAATGATAAATTATTCTTAGCTCATCTACAGTAATTTAACAGCCCATCTCCTGTCTAAGCTTGCAACTGGTGGCTATAATGAATACTTCCTAGAACAAATATTCCTCTTCTTAGACCCCACTGTTTACAATTCCATGGCTTGGATGTTATGGTATCTCCACGCTCATTCACTGGACCTACCAGAGTTCTCTGCCCCTGACTCAGTGGAAGGATGATTCATACTACAAAGGCAACCATATGATAAAGAACATAGGGAACCTTGTAAAACACTGGGTACAGTCTTGTACCTGATTGCCTTTGATCTCTGTGGGACTCTTCCAGGTGTTAATGTCAGGTAAATGAGAAATACTAAGTACATCAACACAGTTATGTTGCGAAATTTAGGCAGTGCCTGCATTAGTGAAGCTGCTGTTCAAGAGCTGAGATAGTTGCTTTGACATCTTAGACACACTAGGCAGTTAAACTACATCCCACGCGTCTCATGATTAAAGTTGTGCCTCTCGCAAGATCATTCATCATAGTTTGTCCCACAGAGCCCTTGTGGTCAGGAGAAATAGTTACTGAAATATATTCCCCATGTGCATTCATGCATGCCTCTGCGTGCTGATGCCATGCTTTTGTCTCTCACTGTATGAGAACAGATACTTATGTAGAAAAGAAATCAGGGCAGTTCATGAGAGAATAAAGAATGAATGTGCTTTACAATGACACTTGTTGTACAGATGTTATTAAATGGGCTTCAAGAATATGTGTGGATAACTGTAACTACAATGTACAGTCTCTATAAACTTTAAGCCTACCACTTGAAGATAAGACTGAACCTGGCAAACTGGGATGCATATAATTGTACTACTGGGTGTAATTTATCCATCCTAATACTACAGTTAACATTTATACTAGTCCCTAAGCAATAGTCTACGTTGAGCTAGCAGATATCATAGTCTCATATGCATAATTCAAGCAAATGATTAAGATGATTGTAGATTTCCTATGGGTAATATTTAGATTTGGGCTTCATACTACTAAACTCTGCAACACATAGCATCGGTTTCTACAGACTGTAAGAGTGACAGTCTATCTGGTTTTCATCATTCCTGGCTACTCTGCTGGTCCTTTTGCTGTTTGGTCTCTGTTACTTTTCTTTTGTTGTTAGTAGAGGGCCACTGAAATAAAGTGGCACAATAAGGTGAATTCAGAAATGCATATTAAGCAGCAGATGTTACATTTGCGGAGGAGGACATACTCACAGAAGTATAACGGTAAAGCATTTACTTCACAGCTGATTAGATTCTTGACCCATCAGCACATGAGTCAAATTTAAACTCTGCTCCAAAGTAATTTTACTCCTCCTTCTTTATCCCTTTATATTTTTACACCCTTATTTCCTGCTAGTGTTTTGATAATGCATTCCTGTATTGTAAAGAAACTCTGTCTGATCTTACCTTTGCTTTTTAAAAGGAAAAGCCGATTTTTCATCTTTTATGTAAAGTTGTTATCTAACCCATTTTCAATGGTAATTTTTATTTTTCTTATAAATGTAGTCAGAATTTCTTTTGAAATGTCCAAGAATTAAACCAAGTAGAAAGTTTGGCTTGTTAGTATATTCCCTAAGGATCTGACGGAGAGAAGGAGAGAACATAGCAAACAATCCAACAGTCTTGAAACTTCCTTAAGGGGGCATACACAGCAGACCCAAAACTTGCTGTTTTAGACAACAGTGTTGAAACGGAGATGAAGAATTTCACCAAAATGACACACTAAAAATAATTTGTGATTCTACTGAGGAAAGCACAAAAGTGCTAGCATTACTTTGCAAGAATAAACACATGGAAATACATAGTCCATCAATGACAATAGCCTTTTACTTTTACCAGCCATCAAGGTGAAACCATACAAATTCCCTCCTTGTAGAGCCTGTGGAAATGCACTGGAAAGTGCCATTTCACTATAATAAGAATTTTTTTTAAGTATTCCAGATACAGACTAGAGCAGCACATTTATTTAAATTTTCACTTATGAAAGTCAAAATAATTTATTTTTAGGACTGTAAATGTCTGCTCAGACATCCTTTTGGCACACTGTTTCTGACTTAATCTTGAGGCATTCTTCTTTGATCTCTTTTACATCTCAAGGAAAAGACAGAAGAAAGAGGACAGTCATACTGCATAAGCTCTAGGCAAAAGCACTCCTCTAGCTTGGGGATGCCACATACAAACTGCCATTCCTGGCAGAAGCCATTTCACTGTGCTAGTGTCTAAGAGAGCTGAAAAATATACCCATAGCTTATAATCTCCGGTTGACAGTAGTGACTATCTATACAGGAATGCTGGGTTTGGTATTTTGGTTCCCTGGTTCATTTTACTTACACATTAAACTGAATTTCCAAAGCACAGTAACACACAGTTCTCCCTCTGATCCAAATCTTGATTCACAATTCCATTGCTATGTCAAAGAAAAGCTCTGACTGTTGTTCACAGTTCAATAAAATTGGCAGTTCACCTGAAAATTTCAAAGGTGTAACACTGACCCAAAACAATCCCTTCCAAATGTTTTAAGTGTTTGTAGGAGCCCAATTCATCAGCCTTTTTCAGGAAATCAGGAAACAGCTGCTGGTAGATGCTTGGAGCATTAGGCTTTACTTTGCTAATAAGAAATGACTGCAGCATCTCAGAAAATAGTCAAAGTCATTCTATAAATAGTGAAGGTTTCTGTTACAAAATGCATTTGCATATATTAAATCAAGATGCCACAGTTAAGGTAGTAATTTCAGCCGAATGTACAATAAAGAAAAAGTGATGAATAATCTCTACTGCACACAATTTTGGGAGAAGAATACGATTGAGACAAGGTAACATTTTCTTGCATTTGGGGATAGATTGTTATACTCTCACTGGTTTGATATATATTACTAATAGTGGATGTGATAGGGAAAACATACAAGTCTATTAATAAAATATACTGTCATCGTTTTTCTAAGCCTTTACTAAGTACATCACAATGTTTTCATAATTACAATCAGCTAAATAGCTGGTTGAGTGAGCAATGCAATTTAAATTACAAAATTAAAATGTTTGAACTATTTTCCTGCGGATTTAGAATGGCTCCTTCAAGGATCTAGAGTGCTAGTGGAGTGGCAGGATTCTCCATAGTCAGTGATTGTCCGCTGTTTGCAATCAGTCTCCAATTTGTCATACTGCTTCCAATAAAATATTAATGTAATCAGATGAAATTATTTGCCTTCCAGCCCCACATTTGGTTTCGAGTCAATGTCGTGCGTGCTATTGTTCTAATGAGTACATGGTTCTCCAAGGAAGTAAGAGGTGCTGAGGGAGCAAAAGGTGACAACTTTAAAATGATACTTGAAGTACAAACTGTGCATTACAAACTACTACACAGCATTACAAAGTACTGCGTGTTCCTCTGGCCTAGGCCCCCAGAGCCTGGAATTACCACCCCAGAGATTTCAGAAACTTCCTAGCAGAGAAAAGTATTTGAGACCACTATCACACTGTTGCTTTGGTCCAAACATTAGCAGTACTTTAATTAACAGCAGCATAGCTATAAACTATGAACATCAAAAACCTCTATTAAAAAAAAAAGTTACTTTAACAACACAGTGGCACAATTAGTCACAATTAGTGGAGCTCTAGACTGCAAGTGATTAAAGCAGGTCTAGATAAAGAAGGCAAATTTGCCTAAAAATGTTTCCATTAAAAAGAGTTGACCTTTTTACCCGTTAAATCCAAACATTAATCTGGAGATGAAAATCAAGTTACAATTGAACAGAGGCAATTACATTTCAGTTTTGGTTGATGGTAAGCTCAGATTTCAAATCTAATAGTTATTTTGTGACCTCAGGCACCTCATCTAAAGTTCTTTCCATCTCTAAATGAAGATAATATTTTCCTGCCTTTGTAAAGAGCTTCAAACCCTTTGCTGATTTGTTACTGTTTATGTCTACACCCCTGAAAGTGTAACTCAGCAAGATGGCTGTATTTGTACATCTGAGCCTGGGTGGTGTTGTGAACAAAATATTTACTTTATTCATACTCAGATAAATTTTGCTAGAAATATTGCACCAGATGACTTAATGACGGTTGCTTGTTTTTCAAAATGAATACTAAATAAGTACCAAACTGTACGTGTTTGACTTTCTTCACAGAAATCTATCCACCTAAATCAACGAGATCGGTCAGAAACCTCACTTCAGGCTTATGTACACATCTGCGCAGTCAGAACTTAGGGGAGCATACAATATGAAAACAACCTTATTTAAACCAGGTAAAGTCAACAGGTCCTACATCAACCTTACCTTAATGTCTTTGTCCTCACATATCCTGTCTTGTCACACTCCCTCTGAACTCCCCGAATCCACGTCCTATTAACTTCAATGACAGATGAACTGCACTGTTTGTTCATTCATTGCAGATTGTGGCAATCACCTGAAGAGTTCCTCAGTGCTGTCTGGTCTCTTTCCCTGTGCTTTTAAGGTGTTCAACTTAATAAATAAGAAAAGGAACTAGAGTGCTGTCTGACAGCAGAGTTGATGGATTCAAATTGACAACACTGAATATACTCTCTGACTTGAAATAAAAAGAAAGATTGGAAAGGTACAACTATTAACAAAACAGCTCTCATTTAGCCTCTACCCTAACAAATTATCCAATTATCTCCCCCTACCTCAAGGTCTGTAAGCATTACCCTGTTTCTGAGGGACAGCTATAACTTAATTACTGTACGTGAGTGGGGAAAGAAGATGGCATTTAGCAACGAGGTGTAGGGCATGGGAACACATCCAGATTTTGCTAAGCAGTATGACAGCACAGCCACTGGTATCGAGTATATTTGTGTAGCTGCAGGAAAGTCATTAGAAGGCTCCCGGTGAGGTGCACGTCAGTGAAAGAAGAAAGAGAAGTCACTCATTCATTTCCTCTCGTGCAGGAGATGCTATGATTAAGAGCTTCAACAAGCTCGGGGATGAACTGTGCCAACTGTGACATATGGAGGCCCTTTTCCTTTCGACTTTTCTGCTTGCACAGTCCAGGCATTGCTTCCTGCTCACAGAAAATAACCAAAGTACCCTGCCAGAAAAAGGTGTCAGAGAGTCAGACTTCTTAAAGGTGCTAATTCTGTGAAGATTCAAATAGAGGAAAAGGAAATTTTCACAAGTATCAAGCAGCTAACTCTCACTGAAGCCAGAAAGCACAGCCCTGGTACCAGAGCCCAGAAACACTCATGTGTGTTTTTGTGTCAGGCTGTACCTGCCTGAGGTTGTTGCAGCCTGACCTCCACTGCACAGCTCTGTGATCTACTCTCATGCATTATCAAATTTCTCACTTGGGAACGATTTCTCTGTCCTAAACTGTGTACATGATTTTCAAAACAGGGGTGCGGAGGTGAGGAGTCAAAGTACTTGCAATATACCCTGCATCATCACTGTTTGCTTGATGTGGAAGAAGGCGGGTGGATTGGTACACAAGTACCAATTGTCTTCAGGAGCAAGCTATTTTTCCCACATCACTAACTCCTGAGAATATGATGGAATATCCTCTCCTGTAAAGAAAGTGATTTTTCTTACTTATTCTTAAGCTGTTTGGGTCATATTTCTTACGTAGTGGCCAAAAAGTTCTGGGCTTTTTCAAAGTCTAAAGAAAGCCGGTAAATGTACATGACGGTCATGTGCACAGTCACCAGAAGCACTGGTATTTCTGTCCTGCAGCTGAAATCATCAAGATCATGCTTTAAGTTTCCTCTGCAGGTCCCCAGGGAGAACACTGCCCACAGAGATGCAAAACTAGAAGTACAAAGCAATGGATTGTTTTCATCTTGTATGAAGGCCACAAAGAGCATGCCTGCACTTGCAAAAAATACATAAAAATTGATTTAACTATGACTCTGGGCTGTTACCAAGAATACTTTCAAAACTTCCAAGGTGTATTTGCAAGATTTCCTCTTTTGCTCTGCTGTGAGCAAAAAGTGATGTGGAGCAACTCAGTATCTGGCTGAGTCTCAGAATGAGAGAGCCAGACATCTTCTCTGACAGGACCTTGGATCATTTATACAGAAAGAGTGACGTGTAGGCAAAATCAGAAGTATTATCTAGGGGGAAAGTCCTAAACAGTGTCTGAGGCCTTTAGATAAACATGTAACTGAAGACAAGCCTGAAATAAAATTCACCTCTTCAATAAATAAATAAATAAAAACACCAGACTACAAAACATATGAAAGCTGTTATGGACATGTTTTCTTATTCAGTGACTTTTTGTTTGTTTGTTTGTTTCTTTGCTTAGCAACACTGACCTTTTGCAGGAAAGCAAGAAAATGATCTGTTTTTATATTCCCTGATACAGCCAATGCACTGAGGTGTCTTGGACAAGTCAAGGCAAAGCTTAGAAGTCAACCCAACAGAGATTCAGAAAAGTTTGGGGTTTGTCCTTTTTTTTTTTTTTTTGACTTCTGACCTAATATATAAGAGAAGCCCAACTCTAAAACTTCATTTTTCTGCTATTTTTCACAAGCTTGCAATGTGAACTGCCTGCAACAAATGCATTGGAGATTATTGATTTCATAAGCATCCTATGATACTACTGTAAATTTACTTTTGGGAAGCAATATCATTGTGATTTTAAGTCTACAGGTTTGTCACGGGTTACACACTTTTTACTAATAAAAAGTCTGTTGTGATGTCAAAGTTAAAGTGAACTTAAGGTGAAGCAATGTATATAGTCAGTGAAAGGATGTGACACAAATTTCTCTTTTTTTCTGGTGTTGTTTGTTCAACAGAAAATAGAAGAGGTAGGGAACATGGGTACAGAATAAGGCTATGCTTTCTATTTCACAGGAAAATTTACCGAGTAACAAAGACACAACTTGAATTGCACAATGAAAATCAACTGGTACCTAAAACCCCTACATTTTATTTTGTAGAGTCATTTAATTGAAAAACAGCTCACCTGAGTTAACATGCTGTCCAAAGATCTCTTTTGGCTGCACAGAAGAGCACTTAAGCAGGCAAAGTGACAATTATGTGGATTACGGGCAGATGAAGCATCCAAGTGCCTCATTTTGACATCTTGTTAAGATGCTCCTATCTGAAAGTTAAACCTGTAGCATTAAGTATTTTCAAGACTACAGAAAGTAATGCTTTTGAGTCACAGGAGCTGTAGGAAAATTACTTGATGTTTTTCTTTATGAATTTAAAACACCATTCCTCCCCACTAGATCTGCCAGGAACCCACAGGGAAATGGGGAGCAAGCAAGGGTAAAAAGTAATAAGAAGAAAACCAAAAGAAAATCATTGTGTGCTTGCATTAATGAAAACTTTTTCTTTGGGGTTGGGTGCAGACTAAATGTCATGCCAGGGTAGTAGCAACTAAATATTAAGCATCTCTAAATCTACATAAATTAGCATATCTCTAACTGAGCAGTAACATCTCTTAGCAAGCGAGAGCAAACTTGTCCTGTGTAAACCGTCATTTGTGCTTGATTACCAGTCTCAGTGCTTGAGAGAGACATTTGTGTGATGTTTGCTCTCTCAACAATACTCTGCTCTCCAAACCATGGAAAGAAGCCTCGTATCTCAGGGTCTAGAACATTGGGCTGATGGCACTGTCGTCTTCATGCTTTGCCTTGAACCCTGGCCTCACCGATATATGTTGTACTTATCCTGCTGGCTTAGTTGAGTTGCTCTGAACTAATGGATCTGCTCATGGTCATTACCATTGCAGCATTTACTAGCTTAAAATGACCAAAAAGGCTTTGATTACATTTTCATGTGACTGAGGTCTGGAAGAAAGAAAAGACTGAAAGAAGGAAAAAAATAAATACAAAATGAAAGGGAAAGAAATGAAGATACATCGATAGATTGAAAACAATTCTCTGTTACAGAGAAAATTTATACTGCATAACACACACACACACCCCAAACTAAATCTGAAAAAAATGGTTAAATCTGAACCAGTATTGTGCATACAGCCTGCTGAAGAGCCTGGATCAAAAAATGCAAAGAGAAGTGACAACATGAATATTGAGATAATGAATCAAACAGAAACTACCCATCAGTATTGTTTTGTATACTTTATGAAGTGACTGTTTGCATCGCCAAAAGAACAAAACAGAACTAGGTGCAATGCACTAAAGACTATTCAGAAACACTTCTCCTCAGCAGAGAAGTTGAGAGATCGCCCACCTTAGAGAAAAAGCAAGCTGGAGGAGACATCACTTGAGTACATAAAGTAACAGTGACACAGGGATCATGGCAGGTCTTCAGATCTCCTGGTCACCTGTGTCCAACATGAGACAAAAAGGAGAGAAATGGAAAGATGGGGAACTCAAACCAAATTGTATTGTAATTATATGCAATTTAACCAGGAAAGTCACTTTCTCAACAGCAAGGTAAAACACAGCATTCAGCCAGATTTGAAACAGAAGGACAGGAAAACTGTGCAAGTCTGGAGAATATCTGATGATATGCACTGGGCAGGGGCTGTTCAGCTCCAGCTCTTAGACAAGAGGATTAAACCCAGAGCTGCAGGCAGGTAATACAGCACCCCTATTCATTGGCCTATTCATCTATTCTTCTTTAGCTAAACATAACCATACAAAAAGCCAGACTCACAGGTAAGCATATTCAATATAGGCAAATCATATACATTTCATAAGTAAAGGACAATTTTAATTATCAATACTTGTGGAACGTATTTATTCTTTCAGACAGGGAAGAAAAATGCCTTCCAGTACTTCGCAATTGAATTTTCAAGCTGTAAGCAATTCCTAAAGGGCAGTTTTTAATAGATACAGTTGAACTTTGCAACTTCTTTTTAATTGATTTATAGTCTTGTTTGTTTGTTTGTTTGTTTCCCTGTAGTGCAGATTTTTGAATTCTACTGTTTCAGAGAAAGAAAAGAAAGACTGGGAGGAAGAAGCACATTTTCAGGTATTTCCTTAGTCAGGGATAAGCAGCTGCAAGCCAGTGCAGGCTTACTAACAGAATGGAGTCCTGAAATTTCTGCAGAAGGGAAAAAATCAGACAGCTTCATCTCCACGCTCCCCCACACGTGCTTCTGAAGTCCCGCGCCAGGCATCCCCTGCAATCAGCATTCAGCGATATCTCATTTTGGACATGGAGAGAGTGTACATTATGGGTCAGGAGAAGCAGAAACAATTTACTTCTGTGTATTTAGCAGTAAACTAGAAGTAATATTTTTTCTCTGTGTAAGGCAGACATTAGTTCGCGGTTGTGGCTTACTTTACTGTATTTTCCAGTTGTGAAATCAACTTGGACCAGCTTGGTTCAGCCAAAGTCAAATGTTTATGCAAGTAATATGCAGACATTTACCCCTTGTTTTTCTCTGTCAAAATACCCAGTGCCCCTCCACTCTGATCCTCATTTCAGACACCATCTTTTTACTTTATTTACCTTAACAGTTTTTTTTCTCTCTTCCCAATTGCTCCTGTCTCTTATTCTGCCCAAGTTATTTTGAAAATGTATTTCTTCTTACACCAGAACAACAATTATCCAAGGTACAGTTATTCTGTTCCCCCACGTGCCTGGTGACAGGACAAGGAGGAATGGGCTAAAGTTGCACCAGGGGTGTTTTAGGTTGGATGTTAGGAAGAACTTCTTTACTGAGAGGGTTGTGAGGCATTGGAATGGGCTGCCCAGGGAAGTGGTGGAGTCACCATCCCTGGAGGTCTTTAAAAGACGTTTAGATGTAGAGCTTAGGGATATGGTTTAGTGGAGGGCTGGTTAGAGTTAGGTCAGAGGTTGACTCAGTGGTCTTGGAGGTCTCTTCCAACCCAGATGATTCTGTGATTCTGTGATTCTGTTAGCGGAGTATTTCTCAGGTACTCCCAGTTGCTAATAGATTCCAGCTGCTCTCTCTCAAGACAAAGAAAATACCCCACACAGCTAACAATGAGGAGCTCTTGTGGCTTTGTTTCAGTGAGTCTTCTCACTAACCTTGGTGTTAGCCTTTATTTAGAACTGAACTCAAGTAATCTTACATTATACTTCTAGACCGACTTTTTTTTAACAGCTACACAAAATGTCCTACTTCATTCCTAAAAGGCAGGGAGTTAGGAATGTTAAGGAATCAAAAAGATGAAAGAAACTAGGTATCTGCAAATTGTCAAAAGAAAAAAAAAAAAGGCTGGTGGTGATAAAATCTTTCTAAGGCTTATTGTACAGTGAGCAAGATTTCTGGAATTCTTCAAGAAGTAGCCATGTTATCTAAAAAGGACAAAAATGAAACAGCATCATTTTCTCCAGAAGCACACAGTTTGCCTAAGTAGCAGTGCATTTTGTCTTCAAACAAATCTGTAATCCCCTCTATCTCTGGCTGATTCTGTGAAGGCCATCAAAGGGATGGTGGTTTATGCAGGGGACTGCTACCGGTCTGTTGTGAAGCCTGTGACAGAAATACCAGAGAAAGAAAGAAAGCGAAGCTGCGCAGAGCCGCACACGTACTTTAAAACCTCCCAACACCAATGTTCTGTTTCAAAGCAAACCCTGACGTTGGGCCAGGCCCCCTCCTCTGTGAAGCTGGCGAGGAAAAGGTAAATGACGTCTTAACAAACCATTTCTGCAGAAGTCTGCCTCATGCATCACAAGCATTAGGATCCCCAAGGGCTATCAGAATGGGGCCGTGTGTTTAAACATAAAGAGATATGTTGGACAGCTTATTGGACATGAAGTCAGAATCCCTTAGCTGGGCCTCACAAGAAGGGTTGTAACGGTCCAAAAATATATCCTGAAGTAAATTAAAGTTATTCATTTACCATCTCTTTCTGTTGCATCAAAATCAGTCAAAAAGAAATAGTGAAGGGTAGTGAGTGAAAGGAAACCGTATTTCGATAACTGAAGTTATTAGCTCATAGTCCCTGCTCTTAAGGAGATGCCTTGCTATGGCTGTGGACGTAATTTCAATGAGAGTTCAGCAGGTATCGCCAGGGGAGCAAAAGAACCAGCAGCTGATTCTGTCCTTGATTCGGTCTGGCCAAAAATAAAACAAAATCAAGCAAGCCAAAGCACTAAAATAAATGAGAGGCAACTCCTCCTGCTCGATACAGTTTCAGTGTTTTACCACCACAGTGATTCTGAATCTCAGTTTTCCCAGCCCTGCTGTCCAAAGCTTTCCATTACACACAAATAACAGATAACAATCAACCCAGGGTGCTTAAAATGACTGTGCACAGCTGGTAGATCACTCTTTTTCTAGCATACTCTTTATCAATTTTTGCCCTTAATACATATTCGACCTGACGGTCAGACTACCCACTGACCCAGACTCATCAGGATGAGAGAAAACAGACCGCTGTCAATCAAGGGCACAGCTGGTTTGCTCCCTGCAAGGTATTCTGAAGGAATGGCTGAATCTGTCTACGAATGCCTTTTCCCAAGAAATAACTGTGTGCTTGTTGCGCCCAAATAAATATATTTCACTGCCTGTGTGTAACTGCTGGTTTTACAGAGAGTCATGGAGATAAAAGATTAATTAAGTTGTTCCTGGCATACATTTCAGGAAACTTGAGCTTCCCAAAATAAAGACAAATGTTGTGGGCTTTATTCCTTGCTCCCTTCCGTTTGCTCTTCCATTGGTTCTTACGTTTCAAGGGGGTGAAGCTGTGCTCAGGACATTACAGCTCCTGCTTCAGAGATTGCAAATCATCAGCCCAGCTGTTTGCACATTGTTTATGACCTGCACCAAAGCACAAGGAATGGAAATGCCACATGAACAGGCTGGCTGCAGAGATTTCCAGTCCAGATTTGTAGGCTCAAGAGGTTTACATAAGGTTAGGAAAAGCACCAGCATTCGACATTGCACAGAACTAAGGGCAAAAAATAAATAAAAAAGAATAGCTCCTTCCAAGTAGGGTTAAATAGGACAGATATTACCAAACAATCATTCTATACTAATTTCTCTCTGTATACACACAAATCTAGTTTTCCTCTGTTTGATTTAATTGAAAAAGGTCATCATATAATCTTCATAACTGTGGTTTATGGAATGGCAACAAAACAAAACACAGTTAAACTCTGCTCCCCTGAAAGCAACGCGAGGTCTGCCATTAATTTCAGTGTAACCATGATTTCACATTTGAGTCGTTTTTCATTTGGGACATTTAGAGCTTACCAGCAGAAGTTCTGGTTTCACTGCTCTCAACCTTTTCAGAGCTAGTCCATTTTATATCTACAGTAAACTGATCAAAGCCAGCACATTAATTGCTTTTTTACAAAACAATGCAAGACCCATTAATTTTGAAACTGAGCCTACGTTATGAATGTTCTTGTGGTTTACACTGAAGATTGATCTGGTATCTATTTATTAGTGCAGTTCTATGTACTCTAACTAATGACTCTTTAAGTCTTCAGACTAATGATTTCTTCACATGTTCTCATGGAGGAGTATTTGCCACTAACTTCACAGAAAAGTGGGTTCATGAAATAAATGTGTATTACTCTGAGAGGAAAAAGAAAAATCATTGAGATTAAAACATCTGCATAACTTAAAGGTCTCCACTGATACAAATACACATGCTTTATATGAATAGGCAAATGAATATGATTTCAGCAAAAGAGGTGAATTTCTAACATTTTTGGCTGCTTTATGATTCAGAAATGTATTAAATATTTTGAGTCACACCCCATTTCTCTTATTTTTATTCTCAGACACTCTGGCATCACTCAGACCCGGTGAAAATTGCTCCCTGGCTGCTCAAGTGGGCAGACAGACAACTGGCATTACTGGCAATATGAAGGGACGTGACCCTGAATATATAAGCTAAAAAGCCCTGGTTCATTTACACTTCTATCACACCAGAACGATGGCATTTTATTCCTAATTTACAGAGATCAAGATGGCTATATCCAAGCACTGATGACGGATCACTGTGAAGGTAGTATGTGATCTAATTGTTGTCACATACAACAGTGTTTACTAATGTACAATTTTAAGAATTACTTATGTTCAGGCATTTTAACTCAAAGCAGACAGTATATTCAACCTTTAAATGTAGATACACCCAGCATATCAGCACCTATTTATTTTTAACTCAGTGTGTACAACAACCTAATCATATCATTACACATTATAAATACATTGCTGTACATGATAAGCATGCTGTGGTATGTAAGAAAATTGGATTGCATATTTACCCTAATTATTTGATGAGATATCATTATACTAATTAACTATATAGATGATGATGAACTATATTTTATTATTTATCTTTCCACTGAACTATGCTTGCAATTGCAGAAGCTTTGTAGCATTATAATGTAAGCTGAACTTTGAAACAAGAGAACAAAAACAATTCCAATATCATTTGGATAAAGTACACTTGACTAGAAGTCATATAGAGAAAGGGACGGGGAGGATGTGCAATTTTGAACAGTTATGTAAATCAGTCATGAAAAATCATTCAGATGCCGAACCCCATGCCTTGCCTTGATGACACTCATATGTCACTGGATTGTCATTTTATAAATTCTATGAGGCAGAAAATACAAAAAGGGAAGCTATGCAACTGCGGTGTCCCCAAATGGGCACTCTGAAGGCCGGTAGATGTTCCCACTCATCCACTACGGACACAGTGAAGTTCTAAACCTCCTTGCCATAAAAATGCTGTCCTCACCCCCTTGGATACAAAAACAATTTGCTTAGAAGCCCATTGGATCCCCAGTGCAACCCCAGGTCTGCAAGAAATGGCAGTGTTCATGCAGCTCTGGAAGGTACGACAGATGGGAGGCACGCTACCATGCTACTGGAGTCATTTATCTTTCGAGCACAGCCTTGGTTGGGGTTGCAGTGAGGTTGGTGCTGCAAAAGCATCAACTTACTTGAGGAATCTGGACTTCCTCTAGTTGGTACTACCTCTAAATATCTGAAGCCCAAACCCAAATGCAAATCTCTACCTGCCTTTCTACATGTGCTATTATACGAGAGCAGTGTCAAGCATTAATATTCATTGATAAGAAAAAATAATTGAAATAGAATAATTTATTTCAAAAAACATCTTTCATCAGGGCAGAATCAACAGTGAGCACTGCTCATCAGGACCATTTACCCTACAGGTCATTTCTTATAAATAAGAAATACATGTAAATTGATATTTAATAGGAATCCTAGCAATGCTATCTGAAAGCTGCTTTAGCCCCTAGTTGTTTTTGCATCTAGAAACACTGCTGTCAAACCCTCCAGTTTGATAGTCACTGGTGGAATAAATATTTTGAAATTCTCTTTTTGTCCGCTGGTTAGATGGAAACAGAAGCAGGATGATGGCTGTGCACAGCTCAGCTGCACTTGCAGTCTTTTGATCTTACACTTTGGTTCAGATTTTTGATCTTTGATTCCCACGTCTGTTTTCCTGCCTCACTGCTTGTTAACAGCAGTGCCTGGGACAGTTGTTCTCGCTGGAGGAATTCACCAAGACCTAATGCTGCCTCTCCATTTGTGCTTTCCATCCCTTGATCCTAACCCTTTCGCATCTCATGCTACACAGAGCATGGTGCCAGAATTGGCCTTCCAAAAACTGAAATGATTTAGCACAGCCTACAAAATGTCACTGGTACAATTAGATGTAAAATGGGAAAAATACACCAGCACGGAGAAATATCCTTGGAAGAGTACCACAGAAACCTTTCTTTCATATAAAAATAAGAGACTGTTGCATGCAGGGGAAGCACTAGGGGAGTTCCTGCTTCCAATTTTCTTTACTCTTATGAGGCAAGAATGCTTCACACTGGACCTCTGAGTCTCTGCTAGGCACTTGTTAGAGCAGCTGGCCTGACGACAGAAAAAGGGAAGGCCTGAGGCACCTGGGATGAATTTTATGCCAGAGACCATCATATGAGTGGCCTTTTGCCTCCCTGTTTCATTGTGTATGCCTGTAACCTACTCTGGACTATGGTATCACAGGTATAGCTTGAAAAAACAACAACAACAACAGCAAAAAAGCCTACAGACTTCAGATGGCTAGCTGTAAGTCATACATACATACATAATTTCACAGAATTTCACAGAATTTTCTAGGTTGGAAGAGACCTCCAAGATCATCGAGTCCAACCTCTGACCTAAAACTAACAGTCCCCAAAAAAAAACGCATACAGGCATGCATGATGCCCAGTTACATATATTTAAGCAAAATATAATATTGGTTTTACCATGTACCTGTAATACCTTGAAAAACCATAGCCTGCTTAGAAGAAACTGGATAAGCTAGATCCTCACATATCTGGGAAAAGGGAAATGCAGCACAGGCATTTGCTGCTTCCTTCACAGCCGTTTCCTACTCTGTCATTTGCTCAAGAGGCAATCCTAAGGGGAAAAAAATAACAACACTGCCCTAACTATTTTTCAAAACATCTGCCGGTCCTCTATTTTGCCGTATGTTCTCATGTTAACTGTGAATTTGAATGCCATCATGAAGCTGCCTGCCCCCACAGAAATACAAAGGAGAAGGTTCAGCAGAGAATGTGATGGTCCTTGCAGGGCTCAGGCCACAGCCAGCCCCAGCAGAAGGAGGATTCTCTGCACCGAGCATGTAGCTCCCTCTCATCCTCCCAGTGCCAGCAGCACTGCAAACCTGGCTAAGCTCAGTTACTACCATCTTCACCTGCTGCCCTGAAAGGTAAATTAAGCCTTTGGCAAATAGGTGTGAAAAGGAAGATGATAAAACAGGTATAATAACACTTAGAAGAAAAAATCTGTGTGTGTAGCATTGCTTTTCTCCAGAGAAAAGCATGAGTGAGGGTGGAGTGCACATTTGCACTCCACCAACAGTCAGCAGAGACTTGCTTCTTCACGTCTGAACAAATGAACCAATACTTTTAAAGGAATCAAAATACGCTTGCAAATCAGTAAGAAACTAATTTATTTATTTATTTTAATGCCCCTCAGTGAAAACTCACCCTTTTTGGCCTTAGTCTCACACAGGAAAGACAGGCTGGCTTTCCTCTGTCAGTCCTTCAGCTTTTGGTGGCTGAAGGAGCGGGCAGAGAAAGAGGAATGGGAAGGGCCACGGCCAAGAGGAAGGCTGGATTTGGCCTATCCATCTTTCAGCGC
The DNA here is from genome assembly GCF_963932015.1 of Anas acuta. Classification (NCBI taxonomy): domain Eukaryota; kingdom Metazoa; phylum Chordata; class Aves; order Anseriformes; family Anatidae; genus Anas; species Anas acuta. Next base: position 3,041,362 of record NC_088981.1, read on the forward strand.
GGCACCTGCCAGCCCAGCACTGATCCCCACCTCCGGCCGTTCTCTGCCTCCCCCGGGGTGGCAAGGATCCCACGGCTCGAGAGCCGCCAGGCAGCTGGGTGAGCAGCACCCCCCTGCCTCCCTGCGAAGCCCCCGCCTTGATACCTAAGGCCAAAGGATAATTAGGATGTCATTTGAAAGACATACCCAAAACAAGATGGTATGAAAAAGGTGAGCCGTTCTGAGGTCAGCTCCCATAAACAGCACTAATGATCTTCTGAATAATGAGTTAGGGAAGAGCAGCAGCTGGGGCAGGAAGACTAGGAGTTAGCGTGAACACAGTTAGTCTGGCTGCCAAATTAAAAACAACAAAAACAAATTAACCAGTCCCTTAAAAGGGCAAGTACTGCTTAAATGGCAATGCTGATAGATTTTCATCTCAAAAGCTGTTTCGGATGTCTCTAATAATTGCCTTGCATAAAATAAATCTCACTCTCTTGTTTCACTGTTTGATGGCTGAAATATAATCATAAAGGTCCTGAAAGTCTGAAAAAGCAATTAGTCTTGGCTTTTTCTGGGTCTTGTCAACTCTGGTAAACAACTGATCATATCCCACAAAGACCAGACAAAACGAACCACCGAGTCCAGCTTCTCAGGTCTTGTTCTGTGGCAATAAATCCACCAGGATAAAGTGTGTGTGGAGGAACCTTTTTCATCTGTTTTCAATAAATATGGGTCTGTCGCCGTTGCTGAGAAGAAATCCTCTCTGGGATGAACCATGGACACTTTGACTATCTTCCCAAGAAAGACATCCTGAAAGTTAAGGACTAGGGCATGGAGTGGGGGTTAGGTTTAGTGTCTTCAACCTGCAGCTTGGGAAGGCATTTTTATTCAGGTTCAAACACATCTCACTATGCCATTTGCCTACCTGGGATTCTGGGATTGATGCCTGTTGGGCTGCAGGCTTTCAACACACACTGGGACCTGAAGTCATAAACATGCAGAAAAGCAGCAATTCTGGGTACAACCCTGCACAATCTCCCAGATAACTTTTGCTTCACAGACACGTGCTGTCTTCCTGTGCCTGTCCAAGAGTATCACAGCAATTATGTGAAAGACATTCACCTTTTATACTCAAGCAGATGCTGTTGTTTTTTTTTTTTTAAAAAAAGGCAGAAAGTGTCCCCTTGGGTCCAGTGCTCTGAAGCTAGCAATGCCAAAAACGATCTCACCCCATAGCCCAGAGCAGAGCCTAAACAAATCCTGGCACACATGCTGTTCATCATGGGTTTCTGGGGTGTTTTATAAGCATGAAATCTTCTCTTTGTGTGGAAATCTGGGCATTTAGAAGCCAACAGACAAACTAAGATTAGAATTAATTAAGATTAGGTTAAAATTTCCATTTTGATTTATCTGTTCTTTTTTTTGTTGTTGTTTTTTGTTTTTCCCCCACAAAACAGCACTGGCAGTCTAAGTTGGCAGAAGGCACATATTTAGCATGAACTCTCCTTGGGACAAACTATTACTCCATAGTTCAGGAGTGAAGGATCTTTTAACTGAATTCCTTATAACCAGTGAGATGTCCAAAATGCCTCTTTGGACTTACTACTCTTTCCACAGCCTGGGCAGCTTGCAGTTTTTGAATTGTGCAAGAACTCAAAGTGAAGCCACAAGGAGCCAGGTGACCCTGTAAAGCAGTAACACATTTTGTATCATAGGAAAAAAAAAAATACGCATTCATTAGCAAAACTATCACCCAAAGACCTACTTCTCAGTGAAGGAATTCATGCCTTTGCAAACTGGACTTCATCGGCATAAGCAAGTAAAAGTACTTTGTGATTACAGCCCAAGAAAAAAGGAAAGGACAAATAAAAAGACACAATATTCCTTCTCCCTCACTTCTATGTTGTAAGAAGAAGTGAGAGGGCAGTAGCCTATAGCAAAGCCTTATCTCCTCTCATTTGTCAAAACTTTGAAAACTTTGAAAAGCTCCAATTTTCAGGTTTACATTTTCTATCTCCAAATGCAAAAATGTATCCTCACAGTACGACCCCAACCCTGTGAGCTGTGTAAGAAGTTTCTTTAAATGGGGAAAGGTAAACTGAGTTGTTTTTGTCTGTTCATTTATTCAGCTCTTATCCCTTGAGGCTAAACTATACCATCTCTCTTCTGTGCATGGCTCTGCTTCTCATTTTAGCAATTTGCTTATCTTCAGGCACTGTATTAAGCTTACTGTCGGAAATCTGGAATTTCCGAACTCAAAAGATGCACTGATTCATTACGCTTGATAGCTATCACGCACTAATCCAAATCCTACCTCCCATCTGCTCGCAGGCTAGTCTAATGCTCCTCCATCACACCTTATCTACATGAGTCGTATTTCTACCCTTACTGATGTCAGAAGACCTGTACCTGTGCTGCAGATAATGCCCTTTTTTCATTTAAACGAATGAAAAATAAGATGAGGTAGGGGATGTAGATGCAGAGAATTAAATTAGGGAGAGTAACTGTAAAGAGTTTGTGGTTTCCCTACCTGTACCTCAGGGTTTATGGGTGAGGTCTGAAGCTTCAGGAATTGTATGTGGAAGTGCAAAACGTTTGACACTCTCTTCCCTTTTGGAAGCAAGATACAAAGCACGTTTGTCATATCCCATTATGAAAAGCACCTAATTCAGCTGAAGTGATAGAATGCAAATTGTTTAAGTGGCCGTGGTCTCCCTGGGGTGCAGAAGTGGTGCTGCAGGGAGCTGATTACCGAGGCTGCTCCTACACAACGCGTGGGAGAGCTCTGCTGAAGGGTGCCTCCCTGGCAGGTGCCGCACGGGAGCTGACTTTCGAGCTAACATACATTATTCATGTCCCTTTTATCAGTTGTTACCCTTACTTTGTCCTCTGCTTGATTTTGGTTCCAGCTGCCAAATTCCCTGGTGTCTTTCAAGTACAGATGATAAAGTGATATTTGAAACACATTTGTAGTTATTTGACTTTTGCTAACAACTTCATCCATTTCAGCACTTTAATATTAATATTTCCTATGGTTAAATTATGGGAATTATTATGGTTGTTTTATCATCACAAAGAATGCTCTAAATTCTTTCTGTTCCACTGGAGTTCTGAAATTATTTCGACATTTTTAAATCCCAAGAGTTATTTCTAAGATACAATGGAAATGTTCAGTGGCTTCCTTCTGTCTTTTCTTTAGCTTTTCAGTTAGTGATAATACGCTTTACAAAGTAGTGCCCATTAGCTACATGTATATGCTATTGTAAAACATCTAAAGAGAGTGCAATCTACTATTATAATCCTATCAGAGCAAAAATGTTTGGGATTTCCTTTGCAAAATGCCTTATAAAACCTGTATCATAAGAATTTTCTAACAACAGCAGAGAGGCTTTAAGCCAACCCCCCCAAACTTTTAACCCCTTTTTGAAATATAAAGACATGCAAATTTACATTGCAATGCACAAAATGTAACCACAAAGAAAACATTTTCCAGCCAACTACAGGGAGACCAGAACTGATTCCTCTTTGGACTTTCCCTGCCATAAACATAAAGGAATTCATTCAACATTGACAGAGCTGTGACACCTGTACTACCCAAGGACCTGTCCCCACAACTTTCCAAGTGAATCTTTGACCCATAGCTGTGTGTCAGCTGTAGTTAAACATACCACGTTAACTGCTGCTTCTAAAGATTTAATATGCCCAGAGAAAATACCCATGGTATCCATTCATCCTTCTGCTGCTTCCTAATCCCATTACAATTGCACTGCAATGTTGGAGTGGTTAATTGAGCAGTTACGGAGCATCAAGTACAGCAGAATGAATAGGCGACGGAGAGAGCCCAGGAGTGCTACGAAACAAAAACAGATTGAAGGAGACACTCTGAGCTGTTATGGTTAATTAAGATTCATAAATATTTCAAATTTGGACTGTGACTCCAGTTCTGAGGAAAAGATTATCCCCAAATTAGGGGCTTCAAATCCTGAGCATTTTATCCCAGTGTCACATCTGGTTGAAAGGGTGCATCAGTCCAAAACATCTGCAGACAAGGTGAGGGGGCAAGGACCAAGGCACAGAAAACTCAACAGTGCAGATCTGTGCTCCCCAAGACACCAAGCCAGGAACTGCAGTCCCCAGTCAGGCTGAATTATATTGCTTTCTGCACACTGTCTCAGAGCTCCAGTGACAGGGAGGTGCTGGGAAAGCCTGACAAGGCCAAACAGCTGACAAGCACAGATTTCAAAGCAGAAGGTGGCAACTGGGGGTGTCAGCACAGATGAACACAAGGAAGAAGATCGTGCCCAACTCAGCAAACCGCTCTCAGGACAGAAGACTTTGGAGAACTTAGCCATGGCTGATTTTTGGCAATGAAGGAAAATAACGTGTGGAAACAAAGCCAGGGACTGCTCCTTTTTTGAGGGGTTCCTGACCCCTTCGGTTTGTGTGGACTTTGCCAGGCTGTGCAGCAGCCATCGCCCGGCCAGATCCCACCAACCCTCCTGCTGGAGAACTGAATCTGTGGGGAGCAGAATGGTGGGAGGAAGAGCAAATGCGACCTGGGAACTAAAAAAGTTCCTGGCATTAGCCACGATGGACAGCTTCCGCTTAGCAAACAAACAAAACCAAAATGAAAATCAAAACCTTACCGAAGAAAATATGAAATTAAATTATCTTGTTGCTTTCTTCAATCTGCTGTCTGCATTTCTCACATAACATTTGACACTTGGGCACTGGTGAATTTAGCAACTAGACTTCTCTGTTTCTAGCTACAGCAGTCCAGTCTGGATATGCAAATAATACATCATAATACTAAAACGGCTGCAGCATTTAATAAAACAGCATCATAAAACGCAACGCAATTCTCTTCTGTGCAATCAGTCAAGGGCAGGCAGGAAGGTGTTCAACAGCCACACAAAATGAGAATGTGTGACCACAGGCAGCACTGCCTAAGTAAATGCAACAGTCAAAAGTCACGTGCTGTGCCTGTTCCTGGAACAGCAGAGCTTCTTGTCAGGCACTTACTCTCCTGCTTTTGCTGGTGTTTATAGACTTGCCTAAGCAGTCACACGTTTCTTTCAAGAAGATCATGGTGGGATCCAGCAATTAGGTGTTCCTTTGCCTTGGGCTCCCAGCGGGTCTGATGTTAGAGACATGCTCCTTATGCATATCAGGACCTTCACAAAAGGCAGCATTTTCTTTTTAAAATAAAAACATCAGAGCAAATTTTAGGAAAACTTTTACACCCTGTGAACCTTGGAGATTTCAACATTGTATCTCTGCTTATCAGGAGACTGGCAGGATCTGCCCCAAAGCTTAAGGTACGTCCCAACTCTCATGATGAAGCTGGGCTGATGTGCAAGAAGGAATATGAGATTTATGGCTCCACAAGGAGTTTGCATGGAAGATAATACAGCTCTATAGCGTGTAATAAACTCTATGGGGCCCAAGTACTCAACTGGGAGCATGGGGATGCAATGATTCTGACCTTTGCTCCCTAATATGCTCATGAGCCAATTCTGAAATCATTAGATAAAAAGTGTTCTGAGAGCAAAGGCTCTAGGTCTTTGCCCTAAACACACAGTAACCGCCTGTTTGTCCCTCTTTTTTCTGTCCTAAAGTGGGTAAATCTCTCTCACTGCTTTCTAAAGGACAGCCAACTTCAATGGGTTGATAGAAGTAACAACTTCTAAGAAAAGATCAGTATACTTCCCCCTAAAGTAAAAGGAAAATAAAAAATGAAACAAATTCATAAATACAAAATAAAAAACAAAAGTATGCAATTAGTCCTTACAGCAGGTATAGAACTCCAGCCCTTATGACAAGATCTGAAAATACTTGAAAGGACAAACAAATACTTGTAGCCATGGTTTTTCTTCTTAATATGCTGCTCAAAATGCTGCCTTTGCCAGAAACTCAAGGAACGAATGCTAAGTGTAAAAAATGTCTCCTGAGTACATGCCGAAGTGTTTCTATCTGAACAGATGTCCTCCCTTTTCTATTATAAAGCAAACACACTCTTGCATGACTCAATTAATGCACGAACATGATAAACCTACTGGAAACTAAATAATTGTGTTTTTCCCTTCTTATATCATTACATATGCCGAATAGATGATCATTTTGAATGCAATGCTTTATTAATCAAAAATGAGGTGGTTGCCTTTCTCAAAGCCACTAAAATTTAATATATCCGACTGCGGGTCACCTAGCATTGTATCTTTGATGTTTTGTACTTTTCCTTACATATGACAATTAGTTAGCCATTTGCTTATGCTATTTCCCCAAGAAAGTTATTCATTAAGTTTTAAAGTAATGAAAATATGTGAGTGTATACATGAAAAGTTTCCTGCCTATGAGTGATCTTGATTTGATGGATATGGATATATTAAATTAAGACATTTTTATGTTTACAGAGCTGTGCAGTCCAGAACTTCTCACATTATAGATATCCTCTTACCACGCTGGTGAAATGGTACCCACATAAAACTGTGTGTACTTCAAACTCAACACGATACGGACTCTAGGAACAGTTACCGGCATCCTCTTCTCAACCGACTGACCAGCTCCAAAACATTCAAAGCTGTTATCAGGGCTACGAACTGGAAGTTTTCCTAACAGATACATACCCAATTTCTTTCACAATAGAAGGTATATTCAAAAAGCAGGTTTTAAAGGCATCTCAGGAATCCAAGTGCAAGTGCTCCAATACCAAATACAGCTCTTAACGCCAGTATTGTGCAGTTCTGCCCAGACACTTCAGTAAAAATATCTGTTGTTGCCACATCAGATAGATTCCTAAAACTTCCCTGCAAAACTAATCTGAATTTTGAGACCCAAAAAAAAGGTGTTTTTTTTACCTTTTATTATTTATCCTAAGTTGTTTAAAAGGAAAGGCAGCAATACAAGCTTTTGTAAGCCTGCCACATCTAAATAATGACCTCTGAAATCCCATTGACAACAAACCGAACAAGCAGGGGTGATTAGAATGTATGAAGGAGTTTTTATAAACCTGCCTCTTGTGCCAGATGATCAGTAGTGTGGTATTAGCACAGATACACTGTAACACCTGCAGTACCAAAAGGAATAAGAGCAGTAATTACCTCCACAGCATCAGTGGCAGAGCTCCTTCTGCACATGCTCAAGAGGCAGATGCGCTGAGCTACGATGTGCTATTTCAACAGAGCTGCTGTGCAAAGGAGCACAGCAATTTAAATTCTGCCAAATGCTCCGTTTTGAACAGTTAGTGATTTTCCTTCATTCTTAAAGGCACCCTCATCCCTCTGTGACATACTTCTGGAGCAACCAGCTCTTCTTTGGTTTGCAGCAATATTCAAAGCTGCACATACAGATGGGTCGTTTAGTTACAGAAAGTAAGGAGATGGGCAATGTCCCAGACACTATGATTAAAAGTCATCTTTCTACATCAACTTTGGACAAGAAGAGCTTTCCACCACACTGATGCAGAAACCCAGCTCTGAAAGAATAACGGTCATTCTTTTCCCATTTGTGTGAGTAGATTCTTTTTCTTTTAAAATTATTAGTACCTTGGTGAACATATTCTCTTCTCCAAAACTGCACTGTCTGGTTTAGAGTCTGCCTTAAAACTTAACCAGCTGTATGTGTTGGGGCAGAGCAGGCTTGGCCCAAGGAGTTCAAGCATCCCTTCTAGAAGGACAAGTTAACTCAGACCACTAAGGAAAATTATTGTCCAAAAGCCACGAAAATCAATACAATATTAGTTTACCCGACATAACCAAAGAGCACTGGGGGAAGGCACCTGTACAGAGACCAGGACACTGGAGGAAAAAGTCAGACACAAACCAGATGACAGGTCTTGTTTTCTTCTTGTGCCCTTCAAGACACTTCTTGTGCTCTTCAAGATATTTGGCAAAACAACTGCTATTGCTTCTGAAAGCTTGCTGAAGGTTGAGTAAAGAGGTAGCTATGGCTGTTCTCAAATGCTGTTTTGGAATAATCCTATTTACAACTAGACCTTGAATATGCATAGGCCTTAAATTACTTTGCTGTCCATGCAGTTGGGAGTTTCAGCCTTTGTGTTTTAGGAGGCACAAGTGTCTCTGAATCACCTGCCCAGGATGCCAAGTGTCGAGTCAACCTAAGTACGATACCATGTCCCATTCAACATCGAGCACCATCTACCAGGCACTATGCAACTCTGCACATAATCTGTCTTTCTGAGTGAGTGACACTTCTGAATTAAGAATTTCTTCTGGAGTCAGAGACCATAACACAGAAATGAAAGGGATCTGGGCTCAGGGGCTCAGTGTGCTGCTATCACAATCTCAGCACGTCATCCTTCTCCTAAGGGTAAATTAAAAATTACAAGGAACATCTTTAAATGCTAAAACGTTTTCTGAATATTAAATCATTTTACTATAAATTGTTTCTGAGATGATTATAAATATAAACAAATAAAATTCCCCTTGTTAGTAACTGAGTGTTAAAAGCCAAGAATTCACAAGCAATTTAAGCTCTTAAATAACTTGAAAGGTTTCCCTATTAAATATTGAAAATATTGGAAAACCCTTCCAAATTATAACATCACAGACCTTGTTAATTAGGATGGTTGAAGTAACACCCTCTATTTCCAAATTATCCCACTTCCCCTTTTCAGGCTGTGTAATTTATTATGGAGTGAATGAATAATTCATAGCTACTCTGAAACCTTGGCCAAGATTGCACAAAATCATTTCTGAACAACACACTGAACTTTGTGCCACTCCCCTGGCTTTGTGTTCAGTGCCCCAGCATCTATGTTTACTGGTTGGCACACTGCTCTCAAACCTGAAATCACCAGTATTTGCACAGGAACCCAACTTCACATTCAGCGAAGTAAGAATGTATAACACATGCCAAAAACCATGAACAAAACCACATGCTCCAAACATTCTGAAGGAATTTCAGCCATTTTGTCAAATACCTTAAAGTGTGTGAGAAAAATTATGGTAAAATTGGAAATCAGTGAAAGATGTTCATTTAGAGTTTGTTTGGTGTTTTATTAAATACGATGGTAACAGACATCTTGAAAAAAAAATGCTTTCATTTTCAGAAAAATAGCCACTGCCTGAAAAAAAAAGAAAAAAGAAAAAAAAAAAGGAAAAAAAAAAAAAAAAAACAAAGAAACCCAATGCTCATACTCTGGCCACAGGAATGCACACACACCTGAATTTAGGAGCTTAGGAAAAATGGCCAAGTCAAAAATACTCAACATTCCCCATACCTCAGTCTCTAATGTGGTCCAGAAGAAGAACAGAGAAAAGGCAAAAATCTGTTGAAGAATTTATCTCATTAATCATAACGACACCAACAGCACGAGTTCTGCTCTGAGTCCAGAGAAATCTCCAATACAGCACACTCCTCTGATTCCCCACTGGGCGAAGTAGGTTAGATATCAATAGAGGAACAAAGACGACTCATGAAATACAGATTCACTGCAGACAGCGCTCTGAGATATGCAAGGTAGCTAATGTATATATCCACTGCTCTCTGTTTTTATTAATAACGTTTACCAGTCAGTGTGAACTAATTTTTCTCTTTTTCACACTCTAAAGCCCAGCAATAGAAAGCTGTAGCCATAGTAACACTGATGCTGTTATTAGGGAGAACTGCTCACATCCACTCAAAAAGAAGCGTTTTTAAATTGAAACATCAGCACTGAAATAGCAAGGGTGGGGGCAAGGTATTTGTTACTGTGTTGTAGAAGCAAATAGGTCCAAAAATAAATCAGACAGTTATGTCAAAGAGACAAAAAGGCAAAAGAAATCACCTGGGACATCCTAGCCCTGCTGTCATCATGAGTCCACCTTTCACTGATTTCAGAAGGGCCGGGACTTGGTGCACAGTTTATCCATGGAGAGTTTTTGAGCAGCTGCTACCATGACTGTGTCTCAGGATAAAAGCAGAAATACAGTGAAAAAAACAAACAACAAGCAAACCCAAAGACATTTACAGCAATGCAAACTTCCTGTACCTCCACCCTGAATGCATTACAGGAAAGGGATCGGTGTCACAATTATGATCCCAAAGGCAAGAACATGCTAAAGCCTTCGTTGCAGACAGCGGTAGCAGATCCAACGAGGAACTTTTTAAATCACTGAGTAAGAACAGCACGGGCGAAGATGAACAGAATTCCTCTCCCTCTGTGCAATCCCTTTGAAGGGCAGGACCTCCACATTCGGCATGTCGTCCAGCCAACTGCATTTTCTCACTTCATCACTGCAGTCTTAACAGCACTATAACCCCACTTACATACTGACAGCAGCATTAGGCAGTTACTAGACACAGCATCCTCGACGCTCCCTCAACATGACTGTGTCCATGGCGAAGCTGCAGAACAGTGGCCCTGGAGACATGCTTAAGCTACAATTACTCACAGAATTTCTCACAACAGTCTCATAACTTAAGTGCTTTCTTAAACCAAGGAAAGATCAGAACTGGTAGCAACAGGTAATGCTACCACCCGCAAAAAGCAGCTCGAGCCAGCGAGCGACAGAGGCACAGACTCATTTTGCAGCCTCCCAGTGATGCCAGCGACCCAACGGGAGCAGGTCTGGGAGATGACCCATGCCTGACATGCCCCACACGGCCAGTCTGAGCCCTATTTGCCAGTGCCACCGTTAGAGACGGAGCTGCTCACCGCTCCCATCCAAATTTAGCAAAGCTTTTTAATCAGCAAAGCCAAAATCAAACAGCAAAGCCCAGAACACCTGCAGTGATGCCCAGCATGGTACTGGCTTTTCCCTGCCTTTATTACAGTGTTCCCGAGAATATGCCCTGATTTCTTTTAGAACAGTTCTTTTGCATATTCCCTGCTGGGGCAAATGGTAGCACTATAAGTGTCTCGAAAAAGCATTTAATTTAGATTTAATAGGGCAGTAAAAATATCTATGGGTTCTAAAAGAACACTCACAGCAATTTAATGAGTACACAGGATAAATCTGGGCAAGCACTATCCCAGAAACACCGCACAGTGCCGGCTTTAGAGTTCATTATCCTAGGAGATTTACTTGCTTACTTTACATTTGTGATTAAATTTGCAATAAAAGTTGCAACCCAGCTGAACCTCAAACCCCTGTTTTTCACCATGAGTTAGCAAACACAAAAGCAGAAAAAACACCAGTGTTTCATCAGCTCGTACTCATTGCGGGCCCTTACTGAATATAAGCCCCTAGAAGCTCATGTGCTGCTAACAGCCAAGCTACTGCTTCTTGCTTGCCAAATTCACTTACAGTTGCTGCCTCATTGAGGATGTGCTTTAATCATCAGTCCAACCATGCAGAACCTACCCGTGTCTCTACTTTTCCCTCTCTACCTACTTACTCCGCCCTTGGCCCTTTTTTTTTCCTAACAGCATTCTTCTCTTTTAACCTGTCGGCAGTGATCATCCCTCTGTGTGTGTTCCTGACTTTGGTCACATTTTGAGCTCTCTTCAATCCCTGTTTTTGATCCTGCTACTTCTGGGCCTAATCCTGCAACTGCCCTGCATGCAGGGCTACAGCAAAGCCTGCCCTCTTCCCTGCAACAGTTCTGAGCAAACAGGAGCAGTCCCAAAGCTCTTCTGTAGCTGTGCAGTCGTCTAAACTGCCCCCAGCCTCAGTCACCAAAGGAAAAAGAATAGGTGGCGCACTGCAAAAAGATGCCATGGCCTCATGGTTAAACTGCAGCGGGCTGGGGCTTGGGGCTGGCTGTTGCTTTATCCATTCAGATAAAAATCCATTTAGATATCCATTTAAATACCCATTTATCCATTTAGGCCACTTGTCCTGCACTGGATCCTGCTCTGGGCGGTAAGCACCTAACGGCCTCTTGTGCAGAAGACTCCTTGGTGACTGTGACTGCTCCGCTTCTCTGCAAGCATGTTTGAGATCGCACAGTGTAAGGTGGGAGCCTTTGGTGGGACTGTGCTCCTGCCTTTGCGTGACACGACGAAGCCCTCTGTGCTGTGGTTCCTTCCAGCACGGCAGCACGGGGCTACCACCAACACCTGCCCGCGGCCAGCCGGGGCCCGCTCCTGCTCCGGGGCCACATGGGAGGCTGACGGCTCCTTTCTCTCTGCAACATCTGGAGAAACCTTCTTCAGCACTGCCCACAGCCATCCGCTTGCCTTCTCTCACCCCCCTTAGAGTGGGGCACCGATGGGCACCCTATTAGGAGAGCACTTGAAGCTCCCTGTATGAAATGGGGCTTGCGGACACAGCTAACAAATGCATCGAGGGCCTGATTAGAGAAGATGGGCTTTGAAACATACACCTTCGCCACTCGGCTGCTTTGTCTATGAAGTTCAATTAGCAGTACCTACTTCAGAGCAATTGGGGAAAGGAGCATTTATAATTCATTTATATCCTGCGTTGGAAGGTATTCAGAGAAAAGGCACCCTAAGTGCACAGCATTGCTATTAATAGCATGTTTTTGCATTGGCTCATAAATACCTGCCCTGCTTCTCCTCTCTCTTTACTTTTCCCCCATTTTCGGGGAAATTACATATTTTAAAAAAAACAAATGCTAATTGGATGAAACCTCAGGAAGGAAATGTTCAAGCAACCTTTGAAAATATGATTTTTTTTATGATTATGTTTATTTCAGGCAGTAGTACATGTAAACTAGGAGAAAATGGGAATATAAAAATATATAGGATGCCTACAACGTAATGGTCCCTTGCAGGAGTAGAAACAATAAATATTTAATAAAAATGCAAATATAAAGCCATCTGGGGTACAACTTCTGCCATAATTTCACAGGGAGGGACCAAGAGCAGCTGGGTTAACGTCCTGAACTTCCATCAAGAGCAGGGCCTTCAGCAATTCATTCCCTGGCACCTAGAAAAGATCAAGCTGAATGATTCACATTTTGGCAATCTTTGGCAGTCCACATTCATCATCCCAACCCAGGAGATGCAGTTGCTGCGTATCGTCCTAGTTGGTGTTTCCTTGACAAGCCCTCCTGACGCACAAAATGCAACAGCAGGATGGGGCCCACCCTCACCGGGCCGGATTCCCTCCCTGGCCCACCTGGGACAGGCAGGAAAGCATTTTTCTGCAGGAAGAGGAGCCTGGTGCAGGGCAGGGGACATAAGCAGGGACGGCATTCGTTTGTTGGCTCAGGCTTGGGCAGCAACCAGCAAGAAGCTGTGTGAGACAGTGGACGAAGGGGCCTGAAGACTACTCATGGTATGTTTTATTTTCTTATCTCTTCAGTGTCTCTCAAGACAGGTGATCCAAATGAATGAGCTCTCTGTAAAAATTAAATACCAAACCCTATTTAACTGATCATATCATCGAGCAGCTAACAGGAAGCATAAATCATCTCACTATCTGCTTTCGTTGTGAACAAAGGCTTTTTCTAGACCTGTTGTTTAATTCAGAGAGATAGTTCAGGTGCAGAAATCTCACATGAAGCACTGGTTATGACTTGCACTGGGCTTGTGAATGATGCCTGGTCTTAGAGGCTGCAGGTATCACCTTTTAGAAATGAAGATTAATAGGATTTAATGTGGTAGGCAAAAACTAGAGCCATTAGCTTCTGGTCAGACCTGCTCATGAGCACAGACTTAAAATGAAGAGAGTGATTTAAACGCAGCCGGCCGGGAGCACCGCAGGCTGCTTATCAACACACCGACCGCCTGGCTGAGCCAGCGTGGTGGGGAGCGAAGGTGTGCAGGGTTCATGCACAGAGCTGCTGCAGGGCACGGCGAACCCGCTGCTTTGCTTTCTCCCCAGGAATGCCTGGAAAAAATCAGGGACAAAATTCAATCTCCAAAAATCTGTGGCCCTGCAGCTCTGCCAGAGTGCCGTGGGCCCTCCAAGTTATACTGTGGGTTGTGCTGTGTGGAAGCCTGGCACGTTTATGTCTATCTCCCAAAACTCCAGCAGTACTACCTGAAACAAGGTAGCCATAAAGCAAAAGGAACCTGTGTCAGGACCTAATGATGCTTCCCTTATTTATCCTCAGATCCTCCATTACCATGGGAAATAATAGGAAGTGCCCAAATTTACGGCTGTGGCAATCTCCCAGGACAAAGGTGCTCTACAGTGGCAGCGAGACTGCCAGAGCCCAAACCGGTGTCAGCTTGTGAGATGTCACAGGAGGCAGAGATCTTGCCCTGATTCTTGCTGCTGAGACTTGGGCCCTTGTACACGGTTTGCTCTGAAAAGTGACACAGACAACACAAGGTTTTTCTGTCTGTGCTTCGGAAAGAACAGGTGACTTCTCTGACCACCTCGGAAAGGAAAGGTGGCTTCTCTGATCACCAGCTCTGCAACCTCATTTCGACAGCTGGAAGAAAGGCTGTGATGTTTCTGGCTTTCACATCACTGACAGCAACACAGTGCAGTGTCTTAGACTTTGCCTGATAGCCACATCTAACCTAGGCTTGGGAGACTGATGTCCTTGGAACTCTTCCAGTGGGAGAGCACCTGGCTGTCTGCAGAGAGGGAAGGGCTTCTCCAGGAGGGAACTCGGGCTCCGTTATCCCTGGCTCTGGGTCCGCTGCTGGCACAGACTGCGGAGGGGCAGCCCTGCGTCTCAGCCTCCATGCAACCAGTTTCCGCTTGGGAAGTGTGTTCCTGGCGGACTGCTTAAATGCCAGGGTCTGAACAGCCCCAGAGGCTGCTCCTGCAATTTGAGTTTGCAGGGGCAGAAAGGGGAAACCACAGTGGTGTCTGGCAGTCTTGTTAGCACAGACTGAACCAGCGTTAATGGGACCATAACAGCTGCAATGTCAAGCACCAAACATCTAGAAAATCCTTTTGCAAGCATCCTGGGAAAATCACCGCTATCTTACTCATCTTCAGCACTTGGCGACAAGTTCAACATAAACACCACAACTTCCTTCACTGTATTGGATTTTAAAAGACATACAAGATGTCTTGTGGTGCTAGACCAATGTGCCCATTCCTCTGTGGCCATACGTCATGCTTTGCTCTTTGAGCACATTCCCATTAGAGGCTGTGTACAAAGGCTCTGAGCAGCAGCACAGCACAGAACCGGACACCTTCCATCGGGGCAAAATACACTTAACGCCCTCTTCTTGTTTCTCTGACACAGTGAAAGTCAGGACGCCAGCCAAAGACAACCCCTCACCACCTTTCTGCTTCTTTTCTACTTCTGTTCTTCAGCCCCGCACCACGGCCTTGCTCTTCGTACAGCTGGAGGGAGGCAGATTCTCTGCGGGTTCCTGCGGTGCAGTGGTACTCAAGCCCACCTCTTCTCTTCCTGGGCATGCCGTGACCTGGACACAGCAGCAGGACGGCAGCCTACGCAGCACGGGCAGGCACTCCTGCCAGCAGCAGTTTGCTGCCACTGCAATTCCTTTGTACCTCTGCAACAGTGCAGTGAAATAATAGTGCCACAAAGAGGTGTACGTGCATTTCAGCCCACCTCTGTTGACATCCCAGCTTTGATAGCACAACAGCACATTTTAATGGTCTGTCATTAAGTGTCAGCAGTTTGCTCTTCCTCTTGTTCATTGCCCAATACATAATAATATTTTTTTTTTCATTGACTTCCATTTTAAATATTCTATCTGGGATTTGTTTTAAAAACTTTTATCTGCGAGTAGTTTCCCACAAGGCCAAACTTTTCTTTTGAGAAGGATTTGGTAACAAGTTGAGTGGGCTGGCTGATTCCCAACCAATTATTTATTCAGAGAAACTTCTTCTGTTTATGAGCAGACTGCAAAGTCCTCAGGTCTGTTTCTCACTCGGAATTATTCATGGGTTTTCTCAGTGACAGATAGTTGGTCTGCAAAATGTGTTTTTCACAATTTTTCACCCAGAGAAAGCTCAGTCACTCAGGGAACTGGGAACGTGACAATCCATACAACAAGAAATACAACACTGCATTGCACTTGTTATGGTGACACAACGCAATACACTGTCACGTAAAAATACCTAAGGATGCTCACATCCTAGGAGAAATGTTTTTATTATTATTTAATTTTATTTTATTTACTTCTACCTGGACAACTTAGTATTTCCATAAAGGGACATCAGCAGGTCTGCTTCTAGGACCAGCTGTACTCAGGCCCCTTCAGGATCCTGCCCTCCTTTTCAGACATCCAGCCTGCTTTGAGGTGCTCAAATAGCTCGGCAGGGAACAAATTGTGCTTCGCAGACATAACCTTTGTGACCAAAATGAAGAGACTGCCAAAAGGCAAGAAACCCAGCCAGAAGTGATCAGATGCTACCAGGCTCTCTGCAAATGAGCTACCAAGCAATATGGCTCCAGGGATGGGGGAGAAGAAAGCAAAACAGAGACGTGTATGTACTATAACGCACAATGAATCTGTATGTAGTACAAGACACTACAGATGGAGCATTTTCATCCATCTTGAGGACCAAATAGTCCTCATCAGCAACTTCAAGCTAAGAGCAGAGAGAACTAGGCAAGGAACACTGTGCTCTATTTTCCTGGGGTAAAAATGACAAATATTAGCAGGAAATTGGACAGAATACACATCTGGGTGACAAAAATCTTGATTAGTGCTGGCAAAAATTTTGGGATCAGTTATATGCTTTCATCTGGAGCTATAGGGATCAAAGAGGTTAAAATCAGAGGTTAGCACTTGACATTACAGATGATACAACCTATTTGTTGCAGCTCATTGACTTTATTTCTAAAGGTATCTACAGATGGAGACATTTACTTGGCTAGGAAAAAGCTGCCTATACAGGCTGTATCCCATTCTCTTGAGCCTTGCCTAAATGAGAACTGCCTTTAGTTCAGGGAAAGCAATTAAGACAAAATAGTGAAAATATTCTAAATACAAGCAGAAATGTTCACTTACTAGAAAATATATTATTAAGCACTGTAAACAGCTTATGCACAGATTATAACAGGTGCAGATACACAGCTCCGTAGTAGCTGGCAAGAAATAGCAAACACAAATAGAAAAGCACTATGTATGTTTCTGATATGTTTAAAAACAAGGGATGTGTCAAAAGACCCACCCAATATGTGGTGCACATAATCTAAGGTCTGCATAGATTAGATACTTATGCACCGACAACATGAACAGATCCTCCAAGTAACACACTACGAGCTAAAAAACCACCACGTGTTGGCATCTTCTCACCAATGCTCCCCGAGGTCAGGAGACTGAGTAGTTAATATGCTATATTTTTGCTTTTTAAACAATTTCTATAAATCTAATCTGTTTATATGCTGATATATGCTGACCTAAATTATTATTATATATATATATATTTTTCCCCCCTAAAATCTCTGTCATCAACTTGTTCTAGGACACTTCTCATGTCCCTAGGTTTATACAGCTAATACCCAAACCCCAAGCCAAAAGATACCTGACACACATTTTTTGCCCGTGGAGGGTGACTATCTATCAAGGGCAGAGCAGATTTCTTCTCCAGAGGCAGTCTCTGATTCAAGACTTGATGCTTTCTTCAGACACGTCATCTCACTAACCACAAACATGCAATAAACGCTTCTTTTCCATGAAAATATACACTGAGATCCCTGCCCCAGGGAAGCCCATTGGCAATCTGCCATACATGCCATCAAGGCAACGATTTTTCTCTTATTTTTATCGTAAGCACACCTGAGTAGTGGTCATAAACCATATCAGCCTTGATATGATGTCACTTAGACATATTTATCCTGCAAGTTTTTATTTGTCAAGAATAAACATTTTGAGGGTTACTTCTTATAAACTGTTATTTCACCAAGCTATATATTTACACAGACATAATTTGCCAGTCCCTTTGTTCACTCAACAGCATCCAATTATCCCCTGAACTCCTTCACAGAACACTTAATTTCCCACTTTGGCAATTCCTGCTGTATTACAGCTAACCTTTCTGCTCAGGCTTCCCCTCCGATCTGTTAATAGCTCTGGCCTTTAGGAGCTGCAGAGCAGCCGGTGATTCCCACCGAGCCCTTACAGCATGGCTCTAGGGCCTTCCTCCCTCACCGCACACATCGCCTTCCTCACCTGTTGTCTGCTACAGCCCTGTCTTTCCTAACACAAGATATTTTCCCCCATTTGACCAGTATTTTCTCATTCAGGCAAGATATGATTGAGTCGTATTTGTTGCTGCTTCATGCACTCCATCAACCTTTACATTTTGTTTCCTCCAAATTATAGGCTACAGTAATACATACCCTGTAACCACGCATTAACATTCAGTCTATTTTTATTTTGCATAAATACAAGCACTGACTTGGAATTACTCCTGCTTCAGCAACAGGGGAGGAGGGGGAAAGAGAACGATTCTGTGATTAATGTTGCCCCAGCTATGCTCCTCCAGAAGATGCCTTTGGCCAACACAGAATCAGGCCAATGCTGACTGCTTTTAAAACATCCCTGATTTTTTTCCTTGTCTTTAATGCAACTGTAACCAGATGCAGGCTGATTTCCAAATATCTTAATTAGTAAACCCTGAGAAAACAAGAAACACATCAAATTGATCAGTATTTCGAGAACAAAACCAGAAAGCAGCCACCTGCACTAGCATAGAGGTCTTCCATCTCTTTGAGGTATCACTGGGTTTTGAAATTTCCCTTAACAAACAGCTTCATTCTTAAGCAGTAATCCACTTTAAAAAATCCTCTTCGAGTGTCCTCAGACTCTTTTTAAAATGTCTCTCCCAGGCCTCCCTAGTACCCAGCACTTGTTTCAAACCAGCTGCCATGGAAGTAACGCAAAGCAGCAGCCGATATGCTAAATGCGGGGGTTCCCTCTAGTGGTGACAGTGCTGGAGCTTCTCCACGGGACACAGTCCACTGGAAGAGGGGCCCAACAGGGCTCTTCTATGTTAAACGCAATCTAAAATGCAGGCATTTGTTCTTTATGCAGAGTTTTCATTTTCTTCTGGTACCCTTTTTCACTGACCTTCTTCCCTGCTTGCTTCCTCTTCACCTCCTGATTCCTTTTGCATCCCCCAGCATCCACCCAGAAATCCAAACCCTAACTCTCCTCAAGCTTGACAGCAGGCTTCACAAATCAGTGGTCATTTGGAAACATCAAGGTGTTTGGTGAGTGCCTTTATACCAAACTGGAATCCTTTGGTATTCGAGTCTAATGCCAGTTTTGCCAAAAGATCTGCATTTTGTTCTGTTTTCACCGGTGCAGATTAACTAATTAATTAGCAGGAGGAACACACATGGATCTGGCACACCAAGTGCTCACTCCTCTCTGGCTGTGACAGCACACCACAAAACCTCAACATCCGTACTGCTCTCACTGACCTCAGCTCCGAAGAATACCAACATGCAAACGCGGGAGCTCATCAGCAGTGCGGTGCTGGGGGCTCCTAATGCACAGAAAACATCACACTCAAACTCTGTATTAGCCACAAAAAGTGCCTAAGCTTCCCTGAAACTAACTTCCTGTGGCAGGTGCCAGTAGTCTGTCCCACTCATTCATCTTAGTTGGTAATTCAATTATTATTATTAATATAATTAACTAAGCCCTGGTAGGATGGGTTGGGTTCTGTTCTCAGATGATTTGTGAAAATCTTGCAGCCGTCTTCAGGAAGATTCACACCTCCATGCTTGTGTGCATGGATAGGAATGTATAAGGACTGTCAGGCACTATTTTTGCTCCCTGCTATCCTGCAATTTGTTGGCATTTAATCAAAGGAGAAGATTTTATTCTACATGGTGCTACAGAAAGCAAGAGGTAGTGCACGGTCATCACGGACAAGACCAAATAGAGACAAGGGAGGGAGAAATCCACTTCTCTTCTTTAGTTCCACCTTTTCCTGCCAGTGAAAGAGCTCAACGATAATTTGACAGGGCTTCTTTGGGGCAATAAAGGCCACACATACCACACGCAAATCAAGATGGAAATCTCCTGGCTGGCATCGGTGCGCTCCCAGGGAAGGGCACTGCAGCCTGGAAGGAGAACACGGCACTACGTGGGAGAGCAAGAAGGACGCTTCTGCAACAAGCCTTCGCAGGCAGCACAACTTCAGGCTGCCCCTACACCTCGGATATGCCAAACCACATCACCTGGCAATCTTTGTTTTGTGAAGTTGCTCAGAAAATGTCCTGGGAGCCGTGACAGTCTGTGAATTTGCAGTCCTGCCAGCTGTCTCTTAGTGGTTTCATGCTTTTGCTGCCAATCCAGGCTGTCAACAGAAAATGTATTTGTTATAACCCAAAGCTGGTTTTCAAGCCACTGAATGACTTGAGGTCAACTGAATGAATTATGAGGTCTGGTGTGAAGCTTCACTTTTCTTACTCAAAACTGATAGAATATCTCAAGATATTCTGGTTACAGGGGCCACAGAAATGGACACTAGCTGTTGTCCCATAAAAAGCTGTGTAACGTAGGAGGAAGACTGTGATGGAGCCAGTTTAAATAACGTGTTTGGTGTCAGTTTCCAGCAAGCTGCAATGCCCCATAAGAACTCTGATTCCTTTTACTTCTGATACCTTAGGAAAAACAAAGTTCAGAAGCTACTTGTGAGTGGGGATACTGGAATAATTTGCCAGTGGCAAATCAGATATTGATGACATTAGTGTTTTAGTCTGATTTAAGCCTTCCAACTTCTGTTAGGGAAAGATCTGCTGATATCGTAAACACAACGATATTGATCTGTCTCAGCTGTGGACCAGCGGGAGCTCCCCATTCCCCAGCCCATCCGGCTCCCCGGCTGCTGCCCCAGCGAGCGCTGCCAGCATGCCCGAGGCTGGCGTGAGCGGGGACCTGCCCGACAGTGCTGCTCGACCCACGCCGGCTTCCTCATCTCTGCCAACGTCCAGCTACGACTTAGGCCTGGCTGGCACAACAATGTCCCCTTTGCTGACACTTCTGACGGACCCAGTCAGACTTCACTTCTGATTATTTCCAGGTCCTCTGGCTTCTCTGGGACTATTTCCAATTTATGTAATTGTTAGTATTACGTGTTTGTTCTGGCAGTATAATGTTCTTTCTTTTCTCAGTGCTTCATAGGTGTCTTTAAAACACAGGGCAGAGGAGAAACACGGTCTGGATATCTACCTTCTTTTGCTTCAGGGCTCTTCTGGAAAACCTCTTTGTTACTGGACTTTCATGACCACGTGCAGTGAGTAAAATGCAGCATCATTTTTAATACAACATCAATAAATATTTTAGCAGTAATTCCTTATTGCAAGCCTTAAAAAAATGAAGCTACCTCTATCACATCAGTTTTTAAGTAAAGTCCGTAAGTAAATGCCTTTGATAACAAGGTTTTATGGTGCAAGCCAGGAAGATATTATTTATAAACAGAGATATGGAAATTATTTATTACTGTCACTGGAAAATGTTACACAACCCTTTTTGCATTCTTCGTACCATCTAAGAACAAGCACAATTTTCCTTTGCCTCCTACAAGGCAATCTCACGCGGTAGACGCGCTGAGTTATGAGCCCAAACAGACATCAATCACAGAGGAATTCCACCACTCTTGAGCTAAAAGGCGGGTAAGATGGTAAAAAGAGAGAAAAAAGAAACAGAGCAGAAGTGACAAATGTTATATAGGTAACATTAACATTGCTAATACATATCTTGTTATAGCTCGACATCAGCAAGACTGGCAGAACCATCCTCTTTAAAAAAATTGTTTATGCTTAATAATTCTCATTCATTAATGCTAAGGAGCTTGAAACTGTTCCCAATACCCAGCACAGCGCTGTTGGCAAAGCAGCTTTCAATCCTGTGAAAATGTTCTATTTCTGTAAGGCAGCTTAATCAGTATTAATGCACTTCTTGTTCACTGAAAGGCAGTAATCACCAGAAAGACACTTGGTATTTATGTGGAGCGATGTATGTAATTCCATCAGAAACGCACTGCACTTCAGTATTCAGGATAACGTTGCTAACGGCTTCCAAAAATTGCCCATTTCATACAAGTATCTGTCTTCTAGAGCCTTCTAACTAATCTGTACATGTCTGGGTTGAGTTTAAGGCAAAGCATAAGGAGATCCTATTTTTATTATGAAATGAGTAAAAGCCCCACTTTTCAGCAGAACGCTACCCACCAACACAGTCATTTCGCTCATTAAATGAAACGTTCAAATTAAGGAAATTCTCAGGTAAGACCTCATTTCTCTCAATTAAGGGCAGGCACTCAGGTTCAAAGCTAGAAAAACCAACACCACAGCACACGGAGTAACTTGAAAGAGAACTTCAGCTCCAGTTAAGTCCCTGTGAAGCTGACGCTGTAATCCACACCTGAGAAGAGAAGCGGTACGAGCTCAGGTGTCTGCGGCAGAGCTGACAGGGTGCCGGGCCGGCCAGCCCTGCGCTGCCACACAACGTGGGCTTTGCAGCACGCTCGTGGCATTTACACCCTGGCTCTCACCTCGGCACCAGCACCCCCAGAAAGGAAAAGGACACTTCTGCACCAAGCTGGGAAGGTTTTGAGATGATCCACGTGGCACCCAGATTGTAACCAGCAGCCAAGCAGGGCCAGGGACTCTGTGGACTGTTCTGCACAGGAAGAAGTGGATGAAATGCTGAAATTGAGCAGGTAGTGCCTTCTAGGGTCTGGGCAGAGATGTCTTCTCCTTCACACAATCACAGCTGGGTCTCTCAAAGCCTTTTTCTTTTTTCCCCTCCAGAAACCAAGTGTTTCCTTCTAAAGGCAGCCACCACTGCCTCCCTGCTCTATGTAACAGGTCTGCAACAAGGCTACCATGAAGTGTCAAGAAATGAAGGAGGCTGCAAATCCCTTCCCAGTTCAAGAGGTTTCAAAGCTATTTTTTTCAGCTCCAAGGAAGAAGCCCGAATGGCACCTGCATGAGCAAAGTGGGAAGAGGTGATTCAGAGCAATCATACGCTTCAGCCTGAAAAAAAAAAAAAAAAAAGAAAAAAGCCATCTGCAAACCATGTGAATGGCAGAGCCCGTGTGTGTGTAGAGCTCGCTAACTCCGCCATTAGGACGTTCTCCTAGGAAAAGAATCTGTCTTCACTAGCAAGCTAGCACCGGGTCAAGTCAAACAGCCCTTGGAGGTGCAGTTGGACCTACCAGACAGCCCAGCAAAGCATGGGGCTAGCGAGAGCTCCCACTGCTTTCAGCAGCCATGCAGTGCCCCAGGGAAACCCAGAGCACCGTGATGGGGCACGCAGGCACAGGGGGTACTTGTAGCCGGCAGCACCTGAATGCATTGCTCACACAAACATTCGGTGCAAAGAGACACATCCAGACTGGTACACCCATGTACCCCCAGCCCTCCAGAAAGCTAAGGACCTGATTTTGTGCGTTGTTTTTTTTTTTAGTATTATTACTATTTTTATAGGCCAGCACAGAATGAAGTGTGAGGAGTTTGATAAATGCAAAGACCGTGGTGCCATGGTTACCAGTGACACTACACTCCTGACTGAGCAAACCAGCAAGAATGATTTCTGTATAAACAGAATTACTCAATTATGTTAGCTGTGTGTCTATAAAATGTGATGCAATTGGATTTCACAGATGCAGGATGCGGTCTGTGTTTGCTCTGGCTGCGTGCAGACTCTTCAATAAATACTCCTCCGCTCCGCTCAGCAGTCACGCTGCTTTCCACCCTCCCCTCTCACACCAGCTTTGCACTGACAGGCAGGCAAGGGACTGACACCGAGCTGGCTGCCATTGTGCCTTTGCTCCTGACTCCTCTCCATATTGTTTCAGGCAAAATAAAATGTACCAAAATAGATTAATCTTCCCTCTCTAATGGAAAAATACGTATTTACCTTGAATGACATCATAAAGCCCAATCAAAGCACTGGGATTCTGCAAAATAGGCTCATTTCTGTCTCAGAAACTGAAGCCATGGCATGATACTGGTTGCAGCTTATCTGGCTGCACTGTGAGCCAGACACAGGGCAAACGTCAAGGCTAGGGCAGGTTGCTGCAGACCCAAGTGCTGAGTACCTCCTAGGACTGGTATTTCACAGCCCTGTTCAGCACTCAGCCAAGCTCACTGACACACTTTTCCATTGGTTTGTAACGTGAAGCACGTCTCATCATCTTACTATGTCTCTCTTTCCACAACTGCAATGTGGGAATAACATGATAATCATCTTTCTCACAGAGGTCAGAGATCTGCTGGTAAGCAGCATGGTGATACCCAGTTATTTCTACTTACAAGACACAAAGTTAAGTCTGAGGACCGAGATTTTGAATGCAAGCATGTGAAGGCTAACATTTTTTTCCAGAAGCAGGAGGAAGAGGAATTGGCCATGTCCCTGCACCTCCCAGCTCAGCACTCTGTGCAGCTGCAGCTTGCAGAGGCAGGCGGTCAGCTTGGATGTTCAGGATTTCTCACCAATGTCACCAACCCAGGAATGAGAATCCCAGAGCCTGAACCATTCCTTGCCGGGGACAAAGGCTTCCTTCACCAAATGTGGCAGCAATCACTGGAGCAATGGTCAAGAGACAAAAGGACATTGACACAAATCCCCACAGGCTCCAAGGGCTCGGCAAGATCCCGCTGTGACCTGAGCACTTGCTCCTGTCTGGGATGCGGGGTGATACGAAGGGAGGCTAAACTATTCCTGCTAACTTGAGCATTATGCAGCAGCATGAAGCATTGATTGAAGGCACGAATATAACTGAGATCAGCATAACTTCCAGCCCCAGAGCAACATGCTGACATCTGCCTCTGGCTCTCAGCCAAGATTTACAGCGGAGGGGCTGTGCCCTGTCCTGAAAAGGAGGTGGTTATCTACTGTGCTCACTTTGTGTCAGAAGCACAATGGCTATATACCACACCCAAACGGCAGAACTGCTGCGAGGACTTACCGATGGTTGCTGTTATCTAGTACAGTCTCTAGTGACATGGGTTTTAAAGTCATAAAATAACTCAAAAATGGGCCTTAACCCCTTCTTCATGCCAACATGGCATTGCAAGTTAGAGGAGCTACACCCATCAACAGCTTGTCACCAGCACAGTCAAGAGATGACTTCTCCAAGACTCTGGGGTGACTTCATTGTCAAGTTTTTTGCATGCAGAAAGGGAAAGACAGTTCATATTTTATAGCTTTGTCTTCCCTTGTACACTGACAGAGGTCTAGAAGACTTAATCTTTACTAGAGGGATACTGTGGGGGTAGGAGTGAGGAAATAGCATTTACATTTGTGGGGAAAAAAAAACAAAACAACAAAAACCACACAAAACTTTGATGATAAATTGCAATAGCTTTCTTCTTCTGAGTTTCTGCCTTAGGAAAGTAATCCTTGATGGTCTGAGACTAATCCAAATGGAGGCTAATCCAAATATAGCCGATAAGTATCACTCAGTAAGTTTTATAAATAGTGCTTTTTCATATCTCAGTTCACATCTCTACGATCCTTATCCCTTAAAAGCCTTTGATCGGTACTCTGAAAGGAAACCTGTGGAATCCCCATCTTCTCCTGTGCTGCTTTCAGCCACTTCACTGTCAGATCACCACTGCGGACAATGCTCCCTAACCTTCAGAGGCTGGCCATGGATTCTGGAAACAGATAGGTTACGGTATCCCTCCCCCTGGCGCTGATACACAGGATTTATGAGTACTTCAGAGATCCCTGACCTGAATTCTTTTGAGCAAATCAAGTAAAACATCTAAGCATGTGCACACACAAGAGCATAGACTAAATGGGGCTCACAGACTTAAACGCATTGCTGGATTTGATCCCTGATTGATGAAAATGCTGTGGTAGTACTAGTACACAACAGCGCCCACAGAAAGCTGAGGAGAGATATTATTTCATAATATTGGTTTAGTAACTTTAATGTTTTTGTAACTTTGCTCAAAAATTATCAGTATTTACTTATTTAGACTGCTAAGAAAAAGTCTCACAAAAACTGTATGCAAAAGCTTATTAAAAGCAGAGTACACTTCAAGACTTTGCATGGGCCATCTAAGCATAGGTGGGTGTTACAGAACAGAGGTGCAGCCTGATAGTGGAAAGATTTTATATCAGGCACTTTTCATTTAGCCACTTTCTCCAATCTCCTCCATGCTATTATGCTAGCTTCGCAGATGAAAACAAAACTATGATTAAACTATATCAAAACTGGAAAACATTAATTCTCAACTAAACAGGTTTGCTAGCTAAGGGACAGCCTACAGCCCTTCTTTTCATGATTCCTTAATCAATTTTACCATTCAGCTTCATTAGTAGATATAAATACAACTTCTGCTTATTCCTTCCCTTCTCTTCCCACAGTCGCAGCAAACACCTCTGTGTTCCCCTCATCCTGGGACAGCTGGATACAGTAAATGTTAACGACTTATTACACGATTTTTTGCGAAAACCATGTTTGTCACATTTTCTGAAGTTTCTTTTGCCAATGACAGGTGAGGCAGCGTAAGCAAGAGGGGTAAACTGGACCAGTACATCAGTAGTGGTGTGCTGGCCCACCAGTAAGCTGAGGCATCGGGCAAACTTGTCACTGTACTCAGCTTGTTTGCTTTGACAGAAGCTGTAGGGAAGGTGGCCAGGGAAAGGTGCACATTTTGAGTCCCACGCCCTTCCAATACAACCCATATGCAAGACCCCTATGGGATTAGCCCCTTCAACCGAGATAAAGTCTCAAATGACTACCTAGAAACAATTTTAACCTAAGACATTAAGTCTGGAACATATTCACAGATTATGCTCTTATGCTCAGAAATCATGGCTGTTTTTTCCTCAAGTTTCCTCAAGCTCTGCCCTGTATTGCTTTCCCTTCCTGTCCCAAAGGCTTGCTGAGTGCTCCCTGTTGGTACCTGCGTAACAGCTGCCTCTGTCACAGCCACCGTGCTGCCCCCATCCCGTGGGCTAAGTCTTACAGAGCGCAGGAGGCTGGCTCAGAAGGCTGACCCAGCCACGAGACTGGGTGACCACATGCACAGGCAACACATCCACAGATGAAGGAGATCTTCCTGTGTTCATATTAAACGTTACCAACACCCAAAGTACACAATGACAGCAGGCAGTAAAGGCATTTTCTCTTTCTTAGGGCAGAGCACAGACAGCAAGGTCTGGAGTGTGAGGAGGGCATGTGCCTGCCCTTCAGCTCCAAGCTCAGAGGCCTTGGTAGCCCTGCTGGTGATTTCTGATGCAACCTGTAATGCAGAGAGCTGACAAGCACTTGGCATCTTCCTGACAAGTCAGAAACGTGCAAGGAAAGGGATTACTAAGCGTGCCAAAAAAGACGGCGCAATCGAAAAATCCTCCTCTGACGAAGCAGGCAGCCTGTCATCAGGATTAGCACCCTGACCATGATGACTTTGGATGGTCCAAATGAGTCGAAAAACACTTCTTCACCTCATTTTTACCATGCATCAAAAGAAGCTAATTTTAATATAACATGGACGGATATAAAGAGGTGCCTATAGGAATGTATTTAGGGAAGTACACGCAATGTTTTGCTTTCTGAATGCTAAAACAGAATATGTGTATGCATATACAAATTTGTCCATATTTACAACCTTCTTGTTTTCCAACTATCCATCCAGGGAGAACTGCATATACTGCTTTATCTTTCATTCCACAAACGGTTTGTGTGCGTTTCTAAGTAACTTGTATTGGAAATAAATCTACCCTATAATAGTATCCATCTCTCAGAAAAGAGCCATTGTAGCAACCAAGTTCAAGGTGTTGCTCTCTCCTAATGATAAACGCAGTAATAATGGGGTTTTGATGTGTCAGTACTCCGACAGTCTCGTAGTGGAACGTCAGGGGGCAGGAGCCAGCCAAATGTAACTGGTGAATTTTTAGAGAGTACAAGTAAATTTAAATCTACCTTACTGAGGTAGCAATTGTGTCACCTCTTCACATCTGCTAATTTGGGTTATTTCTAAGGCACTCACATGGTTGGACTTAGGTGTTAGACAGTAATTATATATAGGACTGTGAGTGAGAAGAACAACATTTTCACAATCACTTCCAATGCACTGATTTCATTTTTACACTTTCTGCTGCTGCTTTTCTGTTTTTCTCCTACACTTTTTATATCCACTGCCTTTTCCTGGTTGCAGATAGGTTTTGGGGACTTGACAAAATATGTCAAAGACTTCCACAGTTTGACTTCGGGTGGTTACTCTGGAGATCTAGAATGATTTCTTCTGGGTCATAATTTTTTCCTGGACATCAGAGAGTTGTTCCTGTCTTTACCGAGGTTCGTGGAAGCTCCCTGTTCCCCCACCACACATCACTCTGAGTAACTGTCATAGGAAAGCCTTGTTACCTGCATAAAACATTGTGACAAACCCCTACCTCCCCGGAAAATGGGGGAGAGGGAAGGAAGAAGTGCTACAGGTTCAGTATTGATTTTATTTACTCCTACTTTCCATCATCCTGATGCTTTTGAAATTGCTACTTCTTTCACTGGTTGTGTAAGGCAACATCTATAAGCTGTGCAACAAAATAGTGGCAGCATAAATGCTTAAAACCTTCAAACAGTTTAAGTAGGGAAAAAATCAGAGATGCTGTGAGACAGAGAATTAGAAATAAAAGCATTCAACTAGGCGTTGGTCTGAAGGCATGCTGGGGGTATCAAAACATTGCAGAGCATATAGTCAA
Source organism: Anas acuta (assembly GCF_963932015.1). Taxonomy (NCBI): domain Eukaryota; kingdom Metazoa; phylum Chordata; class Aves; order Anseriformes; family Anatidae; genus Anas; species Anas acuta. Next base: position 3,069,821 of record NC_088981.1, read on the forward strand.
TATTACAGAGATGAACAAGAGAGGCTGCATTTAATGATAGCTTTTCTCACTCATTTTACTGCAACTACAAAGCAACAACTCCCGCTTGACAAAGCCAGGGCTGGACAAGAACACCTGCCTAAACTACAAAAACATTTCTTACACAAGAAGAAAAACTGCATATAAGAAGGGAATTTTTTAGACTGGTAAAAATCAGAGTTTGAAAACAGCCATTCAGTTATGCAAGTTCTCCTGACTCCAAAGTTTAGGAGAACCTGGATAAGTAGCACTGCCTTTACTCCCCCCCTCTTCTTTCCCCAGCAGTAACATTTCGCACCTCTCACATACTGGTGTGGGAAGGAGATGCTTCATCACTGCTCCACCATTCCACGTGCTGGTGGAAGAAGTTCCAGTGATGGAAAATTAGCCTTTCTCTGGAAAAAGCATCTGCTTTCCATTTAAGAGGTCACCTTCATTTGGAGAAAGAGGGACTGTTTGTTTCCATGGGATTTGCTGCATTTCTCTGTGGAAGCTGTTCATCATCCCAGTTCCCCACACTTCTGGCACCCTCTCTGTGGACTTTGCTCCAAAACCGCATCACAGCAGCTCACAGGGGAGGAAAACCACAGCGTGCTGTAGGGCTCACCACAACAGCAACTTGAGACATCCCAACTCCATCTCTGTTCTCAATTCCATTTCTATCCAAAATGTCACAGTTCTCCACAAAGAAAACAACACTGAAATAGACAACTGATTTTTTTGAAAACACAAGGCCAAGATTTACTCCTACAATGCTCGGGCTCTGAGCAGGAAAAACAATAGCTGTGATGCTGCAGAGAATTCAGCTTGAATTTAGTTCCCGCTGTCTCAACGTCTCTCCTGCCTCCAGTGGGTAAGCCTTTGGTTACCCTGATCTTCTTGTCTTCAGCACCAGCACGTCAATAGCCTGCCCAAGGTCTCTCTGGCAAGATATTAGGGGCAAGAGGAAGCGAAGGGACATATCCCCATCAGAGACCTGCTAATGGAAGTGTATTGGAGGGAAGGGACCACTGGAAAGTCATTTCAACTGAAGGGAATCTGTAGGTATAATAATCTCTACAGTAGATGGCATAGAGAAGTGAAATGAGGTTAACAAAAAAGGAAGTATGGGTTGCATACAGAATACTTATTTCAAATCAAATCTGATCCTCAAATGGAAACTTCAGTCTGTGAGTCTGGACAACAAGGTTTCATATATTTGCTCTCCAAGTGGACCTATCAAACCTATTCACAGCTTCACTGGAATAGATGAGATCCCACAAAGCTGTCTTCCTTCTGTGGGCTGAACACAAATAGTACTCACAGGGGAACAAAAGACTTCTCTTTAAATTCCAAAATATCTCCCAGCTGCAATGTGGATTTTGTGGGTCAAAGTGAAGATCTGCAATAGCAGCTTTACATTTAGGTTTGCATCCAGCTGTTGTGTAACACAGCCATGACACAGGTAAATACAGACCATTTTCACAGTCAGGTCATCTGAAACATGGAGCAGCTGAATTACTTGATCACAAAGCAAATCCATTGCAAGAGAATTAAATAGAAACTGAGTAATAAGACTACTGTTATTATTAAAAAGAGGTTATTTAAGAAAATCATTACAGCTTTTACATTTTTCCTGGTGTAACTCAGGAGGACCACTAAGTGGAAGGCCACCTGCACCACTCAAACAGAATTTTCAAAGCTGACTTACAATGAGATTTTCTCTAGCTTTAAACTTCACTCTCTGTGAAAGAGAAAACCTAACAAACATTTTCCTTGTTTAGCCTTTAAAAACAAAACAGAACAATAAATCTATTTTACTTAACATTTTGGGATTCCAAGTGTATTTTCCTCTGAAGCTTTCACTAGGAAAAAAACTAATTCCTTGATGAGCTCTGTGCCTCAAGATTGTGTTACTCTGCACACGCACAATGAGAACTACGGAATTAGGCCTGTAAGAAACTCTGCATTGCTGGGTACTTAGCGGAAAGGCTCAAAATTCAGATTTGCTGCCCAGCAGCATGTTTTGATAATTCAGTATCTATTTTCATCCCAAATCAAGATGAAAAAATGAAATATTCATGAATTCTGTAGAACAACAATGCACTTCATAGTTTTTCTACAAAGAGAATTGACTTTTCAAATTCTCTTATAAGCTACTTTCTGTTACTGGGTTATACCTTCTCCTGGAAGTTTGTATGGGGACCAGCAGTCTTTATTTTCCCCTTTGAGACATTATACCCTGTAGGGTACCCCCCTTTACCCTCTACAGTTACCCTGGTCTCCATGTCAGGGTGATGGGCATTTCCCAGTGCAACGTGAGCACAGGGTGGGGACGTACAAACGACTGAGACATTTGGGATTAGTTTAACACCACCTTTGCCTATGTCTTCTGGGCACTCTGCAGAGCAAAGCTGAGTGAGATGCTCTCGAGTGACAGTTCGAGACAAAGCATACTGATTTGTTACTGGCCATGTTGTCACTTCTCCAATACCAGACATAATTCATGGAGACTGTGTTGCCACCAGCAGTTTCACAGGAAATGCTGCTGGGGCCACATGACAGTGTCATCCCGTCCCGCTGACATTCTCCACATTATGGTTTGAATATGCATGTATACGTTAATTATAGTCCCTCTCTGACTCAAACCCAGAGTGACTCTTTCATCCTGCAGCTATGAGGAGCAAGCCATGCATGCAAAGACAAAGGCCGTGTCCTCGCACCCACACCAGCAGCCTTTAAACACTCAAATTTACATGTTGGGAATACCAATTGCAGCCAGAGTAAACGAGTTAAAAGGAGTCAAGGCTTTTCAGGAGTTTTTTTTTATCCTAAGGGGACATCAGAGAATTAGGTGTACAATGAGCTTCACAACCTACAGGTGCACATCCTTAGCTAAGAAGCAGAATTAATGACTAGGATTAACCGTGCCAGGGGCAGCAATATAAATACAGCAGGCATTTATATACATGGGGAAGTTCAACCATGTTGGAGTTTCTCAGTATCAGAAAACAAGTGGTTACCTGTGATAACTATGCAGTAATAGCATATTGTCTTTACAGATGCTTTACATTAACAGCATATAACAATTCTTACAGCAGGGTCTCTTTAGAAACTATTTGAAAATGCACTGCAATTAAGAGCATATTAACAGGTTCAGCATAAGAGAGTGGTAGGATACGCCTAGGACAAACTAAATGGAAATCAGTCACTCCAAATTGATTGCGATCATATCTGGTCTCCATCGAGAGCCAGTAATTACCTGCATTTATCTCAGGGGCATTTGCATCATACACATCTGTTAACGTGTAACTAGAGTGGAGTGTATGGCACCTCATGCTTAAACACAAGTGACGGAAGAGAGGGAAGAAGAATCTATTTCCTTGCTTGTTCAGGCAAGGTGCTATTTACCAGCAAGTTCAAAGACCAGGGCACAGGCACTTCTGATTAGAGAGAGCTTTTTTATCATGAGGGATCAAATATCGGGCCAGGGGTGCAGGGAAGCTGTAGCGCACCCTTCTCCAGACACTTTGCAGGTTTCTGCTGGACGAGGCCCTGAGCAACCTGCCCAGCCAGACTCCTTACCTTTTTGGTTTGTTCTTTGAGGCTGAGCAATCATTGTTTTCTTCCTGGTAGATTGCCTTGAAGTTGCTCTGAATGCTTACCTAATGCAACTACAAATATCTCACAGACTTCAGGAAAGCTGTGTTTTATATAGACCACAAAATACTGTACTGGAAGCAAGAGAGGAGTTCAGAGAAAGGAACAATACATCATACATATAGCAACATCATTTAAATCCAATTCTGATGCTTGCATTTATCTCCAGTGTTTTCTAACAGAAATTAGATATTATTTTCCTTCTGCACAGCAATAAACAATAACAATCAGCAGCAACATCTGGGCTCTGCTCTTCTTAATAGCAATTTCATGCAGTTATAACGTAAAGCACAAGAACTGAAATTGGAAATGAAACAGAAATGATAATTTGGCACTTGAAACTTCACTACAGTGGTGCAATTTTAAGTCATTTTAACTGTAGACTTCTGCTCTTAGGTTATATTTTACAATAACTTTATTCATCAAGAGACATTTTTTAGTCATCATCGCTCATGTTTTGGGAAGTGTAAACTTATTTTTCCTTTTCCTTTTTAGAGAAGCCTATGGAACTGAAGTCACTTCAAACCGAGATTCACCTGTATTCAGAGTACCCCGCTCACTCTTCCCTGCAGCACATCAGGATGAATAGAGGCACACAAGTTTCCTCTCAGATGAGGCACAGACTGACTGCCAGAGCTGCTACTGTCTTTGCTGGACCTTTGACATCATGTACTTGTTAGGAGGCAGCCCACCAGAAAGCATGACCAGGGATGGACGAGGCTAGGTACAGCACTGACATTTTACCTACCATCACTTTCCACTGATCTGACTAGGCTTACAAAGGGCACGTGCTGAAAACCCTCAGGGGATGATTTACAACATCTGCCAATGACAAGCCACCACCAGTGAGTGTGCAGCCATGCCTGTGCAGCACTTCAAATAATACACTCCCAGGAATTCCCCTTCAGTAATTAAAATGCAACAGCAACCAAAACTCTAAGGGCACAGGGCCCTGTCCCGCACCAACCTTATCATGGAGCTCTCTGGAAAGCCACACAGCAGCAGACACTGGTTTGAAGATGCTTCATCTGATCTGCAACTTCGCTGCAAATGGAGCCGAGTGCATAGTCGTGCTTCAAGTATCCCTTGCAGAGTAACTTCTTTGCACATCAGTTTGTACAGCTGGTACCCCTGAGAAAAAGAGCAAACCTCTTATTTCCTTCACCAGCACAATTTTGTTCCACAAGGACTTCAAGGATTGTCCCCCTTTCTGCTTATATTAATGATTTTGCCCTCCTTGGGCAGAAGGAAGGGTTCACAGTTATAAATATTGTGTTACTTTTCCCTTTTAAATTCCACCTTAGTGCATTATGAAAATACCCTCAAAATTAACAAAAATGATGCTGCCGGTTTGCAAAAGCCGCTGTCCAGCATTTACTCAGCACTGATTCTCATCTCAGATGATGTCTCATCTGTCACTCCTGCCTCTTCAATCATACTTAGAGAAAAGCCTTGGGGTTTTATTGCTGTTTGGTTCACCAGCCTCCTGCAGGAAGCCTTCTTTTTTCATTCCCTGGTAGCCCCTTGAAACTCCAGTCCTGGCCTCACAGCGGCTACAATGATACAATTCATAATAATTCAGGAAGCAAGCTCATTAGCTACAAATGTATGCAATGTTCATTAGCATTTACCACATAGCTGCAATTAGTAAATGTTTGCATTAGGTCTCCTATTTTGTTATTCCTTGTTTTGCCAGATTAACACATGATGCGTTTCCTTCTGTCTTGTCGTTAGCCGTCTGAAACTTTTCAGCAGGGAATTACAATTTGCATTTCTTGACTTAATGTTCATTATTTCATCAGAAAAAAAAAAAATCAAAACATTTGAGTCTCAGGATTTTTATATCCCTCAAAACCAAATAATCACCAGTGCAGGCTGATCCCAAAATCTTTGGAAAGATTCTCATGTACTTTCATGGGTCTGAAAAAATATTTTGTACCTTTGGGTCAAACGCTGCTTTACGATTAATAAGAGATTTACTGTTGACTTCCAGTAACCAGAATTCTACTTTATATCTCCACCTGCTTAACAAATGTGAAACAATCCCCATCTGCCTTACACAAGTCAATTATTCCTCTTACTGCTGCTATCAGGCAATAGAAATAATATATTGGACTGACATTCATTTAGGATTATTTACCCAGCAACTTCACAGTGACACTGCAGGTATGACAAGTGCATAGGAAAATCACTAGGAGAAGAAGATATGATAAAATTGCAGGGGTTATTTTCTGTAATTACCGAGTTCATCCAAACAGTTATACAATATTAGGGGCTTCAGGCTGAAAGGACAAATTTCAGCATGAGGTTTCAGACACGGCAAATGACTAAATTGAAAACTATGGGAAGCATAAAAAGCTGCCTAGAGTGCACTTCAAAAATATTATTTGGAAAAAAAGATTTGTAGCAGAGAAATAAAAACAGAAAGGGACCAAAGAAACAAGGAAGTAAGCAAAGGGATTTACTGCATGTCGTCACCCCAGCTGCACCGTTTGATCATGCAGGTGGCCACCTTCAACACAGGAGCAGCTACATGGGTGTAACTGCTGCTGGGAATCGAGAGTGACAACACTCGGCGTTTTGTCATGGGAAGAACAAATGGTGTTGTTACCAGATCCACTTGCAAATTACACTGCCTGATGGATTCATAAACACTGCCACTGCAACTGCAGACGGAAACTTCAGGAGCACTTTATTTACAAAATTTTACAGTTACATAAAAAAACAAATATCAGCATCAGAGCCACAGCTCTCACACTTCTACCTAAACTCTAAATGAGAATTGTACCCCAAATGATGCCCATATGCTAGTTATTTACAAAAGGCTTTCAGGGAAAGGAGGTTAAGCAGTTTGATGGAGCTTGTCAGCATGCAATGCCTACAGAGCAGATGCAAAGTAAATGCCTGCTGTACACATGGCTGGAGGCAAGGGGGAGAGAGAAGTGGGGAGAGATAGGAAGGAAAAGTAGCAACAGGACTGCAGCTGATTCGCTCCCCATCTTCTTGCTTTCTTTCTTTTTTCTTTTCTTTTGTTTTTTTTTTTTAATGGGAAACCAGTTTAATTTTACTGTGTGTCATTAAATGCCAGCCTCTGCCAAAAACTACCACAGAAGAGGTGATTAACTTTCAATAATTCCTCCAATAAAAGGCAAAGATAGACCTCCATTACCTGATTTTTGGATCCTTCCTCACCCCAAAACATGTAACTCCATTTTAGAAAGAGTTACAGACATCCCAGAGTTGCTGTTTTACTGACTGACCCTAAGCCTCCAACTCCTTATTTCTGTCTATTCTGTCTATTATGGTATTCCTAGAACAGCAGATGCAGGTGGGAAGCCAGCATGGTGCTTAACTCAAGATGGAATTACACCAGTTTAAAATCACCAAAGATCCCTTATATATGATGCTAATTAAAAACAAAACACAGAGAGTCAAAAGAAAAAACTTCAAATTCCACACCTGGCAACTGCAGAGAAACTCCTCTGACTCCCTAAAGATTTCTTTCAGCAGGTAGTTTAATTTGTTGTACTTGCTGTTTTCTGTTTCCACAAAGGAAATTCCCTCTGCATCAGCCACAAAATCGACTCCTTCACTTTCAGGAACAGGAACCACATTTGGTTCAGAAGCCTAAATTGTTGGTTAATTAACAGTTATCTTTAGGAAATGAATCAAGTCCCTGAAGTGAATGTAAAGGTTACCAGGAATTAGCAGCATAAAAAAGACCACCACAAGGTTTCATCAATACCACTATGTGTCATATTGTCATGAAAATTAAACATACAGGAGAAGAATCCTATTTCCAGCTACAAACAGAATATGTATGAAGGAAACAACTTCACTGGGTAAAAGCAGAAAGCAGATGTGGCAATACTTTCAGGCAGCTCTATAACAACCAGGTACAGACCAGTTACTTTTTCTCCCCCAGACATGCACTGGAAGCTAAAATGCACCATTTTATTTATTTATTTGTTTGTTTGTTTACTTGCTTATTTATTTATTTTGCATTTAGTAAGTTTGAAAGTACGCAACTGTTTTGAAATAGCACTAATATCACAACCACAAAGCAAGTTTTAGCCTTGGTACCTAGACCACTAATGTCCATAAATCCCCTCTGTTTAGCAGCAAATAAGCCCTGTTGATAGTTTTCAAGAATTCATATAACCAAGAGGTTTCCTCTGAAATGGCTGAGGAGGTGCAAGCAAAACGACTGTGAGAGGAGTAATCTCCTGTGTAAGTACCAGGGATGTGAGGAAAAGCCTTCCCTGGCAGCACCAGGATGCACTACACAGGAGAGCCAGGGGAATCTTGCAGAGCACAGACCTTGGTCTCAGTCTGCCGCTCCTCCCAGCCCCAGCATCCCTCCGTCTCAGCCCAGGAAGCTCTTCCCACTAGCTCCTCACAACCAGAAAGCAGATGCTGATGGCTTCATAGGTTTCACTTGCTCTGGCTTGTACTTGAACGAGGGTATCTACTGACTGACTGAATGCATTTTTCTCTTCATTTGTTCAAGACACCAATGCAAATACAGAAAAGGTCATTACTTGTTCAAAGATGTTAGTTAAAAATTTCCAATCATTTTCATGCACAAGAACAATTAGCAGCACACTGAGAAACTGATTTATTTTGTCAGCTCTTCTTCCACATTGAACTTGTGATAGATGTCTCCTGTATTAGGTCAAGTCCATTCAACAATATCTAATTGAACTACACGTGTTGTAGTTCAGGCTTTTACCTGCAGGATACGAAAAGCTAAGAGGGCAGAAGCTGTCCTCCTCAAATGCATATGGCTACTGCCTACTGTCCACAGCAGCTATTTAATGTGTACAAATGGTGTCATCTCCAAGCTCTAGGAGTTTTGTAGGCTCAAGACTTCATTATTTAGAAACCATATAACAGAATACAGCCCTTGGATTTCCCATTCTTCTCTGAAAGTTTCAGCTATTTTTTCTTTTGATTAAAAACTTCCAGAACTAAAAGAATTATAGTTTCTCAGGCAGAATCTACATGAGAGAGCTGTAACAATATTATCATAAGCATTTACTATTTTTAAATTGCAGCACTCTTTTCCACTGCTTCATCTCTATACATCATCCCTATGACAGCTACCACACCAAGGTCTGTAATTCAGTAACTGCTTTCTCTCCCTACCCCTCTACAGATTTTGTGATTGCACTGTGTAGGAGGCTGTGTAAAACTAATGATGCTGTATTGTAAAAAATCCTCACTCACATTTCACTCTTGTGAAATTGATTCTTGTCCTGATTTGGCAGGTTCACTGGTGTTTCATGAAGTCAATGCTTTGGGACAAAACAATTATCTCCAATATTTATCTTTTTTTTTTTTGGATTTGTAGCTTGAAAAGAGTCAGCACTTTCTAACTGGCATGGTGACACCCTTTGTATATATCAGTGCACTTCAGCAGTGTACTGAAGCCCATTTGATTTATCAGCTACTTCCTCTTTGTCCTCTTCTCTACAGTTTAATTTCATTCATAATCTCAGTAAATTCAGTCATTTCCCCTTTTCAGGTCATTTAAAGGGATTTAAATCAGCTGAGATCGAAGTACCAATCCCCACACAGAGCCACACAGTTCTTACCCTCCTGCACCACTTTCTTCATAAATTATCAATGAGGCCAGGAGTTGGCCTGGGATGAGACCCATTATAGAAGCATGACCATCCAGGAAAGTGAAAATACTTGGATATCAGAGGTGATATGCACAACTCCAGCCCCAAGAAAAAAGCAAAGCCCTGGAAGTAGATCAACGCAATGATTTTTGCCTAGGCAAGTTAATGATTTCATGCTCACTTGCTGATACAGGGCAGAGATGCACCAGTGAAATGAATACTATGATGCAGAATCAGTCTGCATCGTTCAGACAACCAAGGCAGCCAGAGAGTTCCCTGCAGACTAACTCAGTCCGTTCAGGAGCTGAAAATGCAGCTACACTGCCCGCAGCTTCTGAGCTGGCTCAATTACAGCCATGTGCTAATGCAGCTATAGTGCTCCTGGCACCCAAACCAGCTTCCCCAGCTCCACCCTGCCTCACATACTCTCAGAAGAGAACAGATTTCAGAAAACTCAGCTCAACCTCAGCCAAAGACACAGAACATAAGAGCAGCCCAACTCTGTGTGGGGCTGAGCAGATTCCAGCGAGGGGCTGCCTGCGGCAGCAGTGAATAAAACACAGCAGCAAGCAAGGCAGAATCCTGACCAAGACACAAAACTGGTAAGGATATGAAAAAGACTAGTTTTTCTTTACAAGACCTTTTGCTTTGCTAAAGGCAAGTTAGTATAAAATTATTCTGTATGTGTTAGTACTCCTCTAGGTAAGCAAGCTGCACCCGCAGCCGACAGAAGATGTGCAGATTGTGTTCAGACAGCCTCGAAGGAAAGCAGGTAACTGAGCTGAGCTGACACTGACAGCCTGCTGTCTCAACACGGGAAAACCAACTGCAGCCTTACTCCATAATACAATGTGCAGTGAGTAATTGCAGATCTTGCTGGACATCACCAGAAAAATTGTGTGGGTAACAGCCTGCCATACTGAAGGAGTGAACACTTTTAAGATCCCCAACTTATAACATTTCCCACAGTGAACTTAATTATTCTCATCTGTCCAAAATTCAGGCAATAAATGGGATTTCTAAAGTGTTATATATCAGCCTTTCAACTAGGTGCACTCAGGTGGTTAAAAAGAAGTAAATACTGAGGTGCTAACTCCAGCGCAGCTGTAACTCTTTAGATGACAAAAACTAACAGACAAAATCAAACATCAGGGTCCTTTGGCAGGCGGGAAGGCTATAAATAGACCAAACTCACCTGAAAAAGAGTCCAAGAAATGTCTACCTTTGCTCAACAACAGATTTGCAGGCAAACTCTGAGAGAATCAAATGTACCCTGAGTGCTGAAGGCCCCTGGGGACATGGCACATGCTGGAGGGTGCTGGGAAGCTGCAGAAGAAGCCTCCTTCAGGGACATTTGCCAAGCCTGATTCACAAAATATTTGCAGTACAGCTGTCACAAGGGCTTTGGCAGATTCACCTGTGCTGGGTGCAGGTCCCAGGCGTCCAGCTGTGGGGCTCTGTGAGGAGAGGCCCCGGCCGGTTCCAGTAGTTTCCAGCGGCCTCCTCACAGGGCGCAGCCCCTGGTGCCCTGCGCAAGATGGCGTCTGGCAGTGAGGGAAATCTGACCTTCTCCACAGGGCATTTTTTTACTTGTGGTAATAAAGTAATATTTTATGTCTATATAGCTGGATTTTGAAAATAAAATTGGAAGGGCCCAGCACTTTAACACATTTAACACATTTCCTGACAGACAGGTCAGACTTTGTGCTTGTGCACTGAATATTCACAAGTGGGACAAAAAGCATCTTTCTATGTTTTAAGCTATCCCACAAAGTTGTGTGTGTGTGGTTTTTTGTTTGTTTGTTTGTTTGTTTTGTTTTGTTTTTGTTTTCCTCCTCTGGCTGAATAGTAAATTAGAGTTCCCCAGGAGCATTTACTGCTGAAGGATGCAGCCCCATCCCTGGTACAAGCTGGACCCCAACCCACAAAACGTGTTGAGGGCTCTGCAGCTCAAGGCAACACCAAGCAGTCCTCCATCACTTCTCTCGTCTGTCAGGCAGCTGTCCTCTTCTTTTAGGATGGGATGATCTACAAAGTTACAGTGATGGCAGAGATGCCAGCTCCCACTGTCACAGTGCTGACAGGCTGCAGCTGCCTGGTCAGCCCTGGTTTGCACCTCACCCATCTCTCTGTCTCTCTCATCTCATCTCTCACCTGCATCATTTCTCTCAGACCTCTGTCCATCTGTCTCCCCTCAGACTTTTTCTCACAAAATGCTCTGCTCATTTCTGACTGCTGAAGTTAAAGACACTGGTATTGTCAGGAAAGTGACTACTTCCCACCCCCCCACCTCACCCTCCGTACCTCCCTACCCCCCATTTTCTTCTTTTTCCATTCTGCATTTCTGCATTGGCTAACGATGCCTACAGGAGAAAAAAGAAAAAAAAAAAAAAAAAAAAGGCACTTTTAAAAGAAATAAGGTAGGTGTATGAATCTCCATATCTCAACTTTTTTCCCCTTGGTCTGCCTCATGTCAAGAAACCCTCTTTCCTATTAAAAATATTTATAAAAGCTTTCAAGAAGGTTAAGCTGCAACTATTAAATTAAACTATCTCAGAAGAAATTACATGAGACTAGAAAGAATTGCCTTCTGAGGGCAAAAACGAAAAGAAAAATGAAAGCATTCCTTTTGAGTTGATATGAACAAGAAACTTTTTATGTTTTATTCACTGAATCTGAAGAAAAGCCTCCTATTTATGGTAGATACTGCTCCATAGGGAAAACACATTTCCCAGGGATTTGGCAGGAAAACCTAACTAGCTGATATAGCTGAGTGAGACAAGACAGCTTGCCTGTTTTTGTCATCCTCACAGCAACAGAGACTAGACCCCACTCACCTTGAAGTCCATCCTTTTCAAAACATGGCAATATGACTGAGGACAACTGCTCAGGAAGGAGCAGAGCCTGAATTCAGTAACCTATGAACTCAGATATGTAAAGAATTTAGTCAATGTTAAACAAGATATGTCAGAAAACAAAACAAAACAAAACTCCTCAGACCCCTTGCTACACTGACATGCTCTCTTTGGCTCATGTTCTGCAACAAGACCTTTGGCAACACAGTCACACCTTGTTCAGCAATATCAAGATATCATTTAGGATATCATTTAAGAAGCGCATTGTTTGTTCTGTTATCCTTTCTGATATAATACATGCACAGCTCAGCTGCCTGATTTTGCAAAAGCAATCCAAGCGCAGTAGTTTCAACACTAACATTCACTAGAAAACAGCTTCTTTGGTCTCAACCAAAGCAGACCATTTTTGCTTCCTTTTTATAGCTTTCAGAAATAACATTATGCAGAAAAGTGATTATAGTTGTAATGATAAAAAATGAGGAAAAATGACAATAAATAATGTGGTATCTTTCTTGAGCACACCTAGGGCTTTGAAGCTTCAACATGAGAAGAAGGGTCTTTCTTGTATCAGTGAGCTGTGTACGATAAGGTGTCTAAATAAAAAGAATAAAATATGATCTGTCACTGCCTTAAGAGCAGTAAGATAAAATTATTATATAGGCTGCAAAAAGAAGTACTCCTTAAAGAAACCATCACTGCAGAAATATTTTTGGATGGATAATGTTCATCAATAGTTTAAAGGGGAAAGGAAAAAAAAAGTGTACATTTAAAAAAAACAAACACACAACATATGAAATTAAGTATTTCAAATGCCTACTGAAATACCATTTATAAATTTGCTAGGATTAATTTAAAAAGAAAATACTTTTTTTTTTTCTTTTTCATTTTTTTTTTTTTTAATTTTAGTTGGGAAGAAACAGCCCAAGGATGCTGCAGAAAGTGGGTCAGTACCCCAAACAGTACCCCAAACTTAAAAATCCAGCCCAAAACAAAAGCAGCTAGAATAGCAGTTTCTATGTCCTATCATTACAAGGGTTATGATAAAGTAATTTGAGCACCCTTGATTTGATCTTTGCACGTTTTATGAACTAAAGCTGCTATTTTGCCCCTTTTGCACTGATGAGGGTGCACCACCTTTCCTTTACTGCTCAGGACTGAGATTTTGGGCAATAAGGAACAGAGAATCAGACCAAAGCATCCACCAAAGCTGCGAGATGTCTATATGAAATCTGAACATGTATGCAGAAATGGCACGGGGAACTTTCTTCAGCTTTCTGAATGCTCTGTCCTCTGATCATGATTCTTTTTTCAGGTTTAGGAAGTGATGCTGTGTTGTCTGATTAAGTTCCCATTTTTTTTCCTATGTTTGCTACAAATTATTCCTTCCCAAAAGGAGTAAGAGGGAGAAGACTTTATGTTAAAAATTTATTTTTCAGCAGCTGGAAACCCTTTCTTGCTTTAAGTCCTTTCAGTGGAGAAACCCTTGAAGTTATTTTTTTTTTTAACATTTCCAAGAATATTCTGTCAAGTTGAAGACAAAAAGGAAAGATATGAGCCCAAACAGTGATTAGTGAATGCGCAAATCTTATATTAATCACTAACCACTTTTAATCAGTTCTGCATCGGCAAAAACACACCTGCGTGCACCAAGCACTTGTAGCAGCCTCTTCTCCACCAGTGCACCATCCTGTGGTGCAGCAAAAAGCATCCCACTTTCTCCAAGAGGAGGAAAATTACTGGATGTCTTGAACATCAACATGATCAAAGGGATCCGCAGAAATATTCATTTTATGTTCTTTCCACTTAAATATTTTTTCTCAGGAGGCAATATATAACTCTCAGACAGGATTTCATCTAAATTTGCAGACAGCATTTATATTTGTCTAGCTTGTTAATGCGGATATCATTAGAAGAAATGCAGTAATGCTCTGTCATCATCCTGACAAATCCTCAGGGAATGTAAACGTCTTGCAGACAAAATCATTTCAGATCAAACCAAAGTGAGGTCACTAAAGAAATCTGGCTGAACACTCAGGCTTGCAGCGTCACCAAACGTGTAGCAGCTCTGTGATGAATGGCAGCGTGGCACTCCTTGGTAAACAGGCAAAGACCTGAGCCCTAGCCTGACAACTTGTCTTTTCCATGAAAGCTGCCAAAACCAAAATGTTGTCACTGGAGAAGATTTCTAGGATTTGGCCACAAGTCAGCAAGGCTTCTGCCTGTCTTGTTCTGCTGCTTAACACAGACCAGCAGAGAAAGACGGCAAACATTTAGGGTCGTGCTGCTTCTTTGCCTTTCTCAGCATGCTCTCCTTGTGCTGTAAAGTTGCTATAGTATTGGAGATCTGAATTCACATACAGAGCCTGATGTGATGCTCATGGTCCCCACAGATGTCATTAAGAGGACAAAAATAAAACAAAGCCTGAGAAATGCCTGTGCAGCAGCAAACGCTGCTCCGTCACTACCTGTGTTGCAAGTCAAAGGAAAAAAGAAAAAATCCTACCCACAACCCACCATTACATATTCAATTTGCCCTTTGTAATTTCTATTTTCAATCAATCTGTGTTTGTTTTAACAACCATGGTGAAAAGTCCAGAAGTAGGATTGGAGTGAGAGACTCAAGAGCTGCATGGACTGTCCAAACATACAGGTGCTGCTGCACTCTTCTTGAGGGAGTCCCTAAGAAAAGCTCTATCACCAGCACCAACTACTTTCCTCTAGCAATAGGAGGCGCAAAATTAGGCAGAAAACTAGGGGTTCTCAGAGGGTTCCTTCTGGAGGACGTCCTTTTGGGTTTCCTGGTCCCCACTGGTGAGAACTGACCTGTGAACCTGCTTTCCAGGCAGAGGATGCAGGGGAAAACCATCATCTGCATCCCAGCTACAGAGGGGTTTAAGGAATTTAGAGGAAAACCAACCAAACAAACCCTGTTGTCTCAACAATAAATGCAAAGGTTTTTATTTCAGGAAAAACAAGTGGTTTTGCTAGCAGCAGCAAATCACCGACACGGCTACACTTAGCACCAACAGAGATCACAGCTGGCAACAAGGGGTTTTACAGGGCCTTCTTACAGGCTGACACCAGGCATCAGAAAGGCTCTCAGCTACTAAACCCAAACTAATGATTTCATTCGTGTCAAGACTCCCTTTCAGCACAGGGTCACTCACAAATTTCCTTCCTGATAACATTTATGAGTAAGAGTAACCTGCCCTCCCCTGTGCTGCCCTGATCTCACACACGAGGCCAGGCTTTAAGATGTTACGTGCAAGACAAATTGCAGTTTGTAGGTAATATTTTGCCTTGTCTACCCCTTTATTCGACCTGCTCTCTTCCCACACGTTTCCTTGTTTATCTTCAATTTTCTGTAAAAATCAAACTTCAGGTTTCTCTCTTCCTAGGACTCTGCGACACCTGGAACTGCCCTAAGTGGAAGTATTACCTCAAGAAAGGAACTGTCGCTGATTTTAATCAGCGCTCCAGGAGGATTTCAGGCACTCTGTGATAATCCCAAATTGTAGAGAATGCAATGAGCAATGCACTCGTAAAAGAACCCAACCTAGGAAGGAGCAAAATCAAGGAGATTTCTGTTTTCTGCTTGTTTAAAGGCTGCCCATCCTCCTAGCTCAGGGCTGAAGCCTGGGCCATATGCATGCGCTGGTGGGGCGCGTCTTAGAAAGGCCCCAAGTGCTCCTGGCTGCACCTGAACCTGCTGAGGGGAGACCCCGGGCGAGAGGGGCACCAGAACAGCAGCTGGCAGCAGATCTGCATGCAGGGCTGTGACACCCCTTTTTCTCTGAGACAAAGGCCAACAGACTCAGCTCTAGGAGTGAATCTCTCTATGTACACTGCGATTACCACTTCAATGGGAGTCTTACTCAATTAAGGCCTACGATATTAGCTTCAAGTGAAGAGATCAGACGGAGGTCCCCAAAGCAATTACATGAAACAAAGTCCCCCATAAAGCAGCTTTTCTCATAAAACCAGAACTCCATTTTATACTATTTTACTCTCAAGAGTGATTTCCTAACTAGTGTTCAAAAGGAATTCAAGTTTGGGAATTCACAACCCAGGATTAAGAAGTCCAGCCGATAGGTCAAAGACATAATTAGTTTCCACACACCTCCTCATTTCACATAAGAGAAAAGGCAACTTCTGTGTGAGGGAAATGAAGACTTGAGTCTAATGGGGGGAGGTGGCAAAGAAAAAAAAAAGGAAAGAAAAAAATCTAAACCTCTTCAATTTTCATATTTTTTTCAGTCATTAGCAGCATCTAATTAATTTAGGAGCTCTGAAGTGAGAACCCCAGAGTACCAGTATCTTTCTTTGGACTGTATAAAACTTGTATCTCTTATCTGTTTCTGTAACTGAAGTATGAATATTTTCTCTTTGTCTGCAACTCCTTTTGCTAACCTGCCTGAAGCTAACTTACTAATATTATTTACAAACAAACAAACAACCCCGCTATCCATAAATTTTATTTGTATGGAATGGGATGAAAGTAACATCCAAAAAACTGGTGCTTTGAAGCAATATTTGTTAAATATATATATATATATAAATGCTTTTTCCGGTCCTCCAATCCGAGGTGAAGCAGCAGGAGAGTCACTTTTTTGCATGACTACTCCCAATTGCAAATCAAAATTGATTTGCCATCAATAAACATTATTTTCTTGATTTTCTTCTCCATCGCAATTCCTGCCAAAATATTTATTAGAACACTGACAAAAGAAACACTGGAGGAGGACCTGAAGAAGCGTGAAATACATAGATTTGAAAGATCTACAGAATTATTTTGTTCTGCTTATGTTTTCAACCTCTACCACAGGAGGTTTCCTTCCTTCCACAAAACTATTTAATGTAAGGAAATTTTCCAGTATTGCAGAAGAGCCTATGGAATGACTTTATAAACTGCTCTCCTCTTTGAACAGGCAGGGCACTGAAAGATTACCTCAGATACGATTCAAGTGATCTTCATCAAATATATGTTTATGGAACAAATTAGGTTTCCCAAGTACCTTTAGAACAGTTCCTGCAACTAGTGCTGAAAAATTTGAAAATGCCCCCGTACTTTTCTGTCTAGCTCTCTGTTCATAAGACCCCTGCTGAAGACAGGAAATACCACTGAAGCCCATGGGCAGCTTTACAGCCTACTATCCTGCAGTGAGGTCGGTCTGTTCCTTAAGAAATTCCTCTTTGCTTCCTGTAACAATGTAAACTGAGTTTGTACAGCCATAGTCTGTACCTTTTGCCAAATTTTACAGTCATCAAGTTAATCGTGCACTTAGTGTAAGCATTCATCCAGATAAAAACCACAACTATAGAAAATACTGCACTGTATGTGGAGCTGATTTATGTTTCTTACACACGCTTTACCTGGCACCTAAGTTGCTGCACATTAATGCAAAGCTGTTGTTTGTCCATTTGCTGCAAAGGAAGGAGGGGATAAATGGAGCAACGTACCTTTTGCAAGCTCCTGTGTTGGAGTGGGCTTGAGCAGCAGTAGAAGAATCGGAGACAAAATTTCAGTTCTCCTTAAAACAAATTTAAAACTCCCACTGGCCAGAAAAAACACCTCTTTCTCATAAGCCAGAACCATAAACAACAATAAAAAGGCAAGGTTCTCATCCAACTTTATTACTGAAGTAGGCGCTGAAATACTGGTAAGCCTCTAGTTCTTAGAGAGGCACCAAGAAAATCCAAATGATACAATAGCTTAATATCAAAAGCGATTTTCTCCTCAAACAGTAAAGCTGTGAAAGTGCCTTTCCTTAGCCTTTTACACACAATTCACAGTGCAGCAAACCCATGGCTACTGATGGTGATAGTATTCCAGAAAAATCCATCAAAAGGTAAAGGATTTTCACACGTCACGAAATGTTTATGAGATGACACCCCTCTCTCAGAAGCCCAGGGGAAAAGACAAACAGCTGAAGTAAGAATTGCCAACCCCCCAAAATACAAAGCACAGGCACCATCTCACTCAGAAATCAAAACCTTGGGCATGCACCAGGGAGAGGAGAGGGAGCGGTGCTGCAGTGTAAAGCTAACGTCTTTAGGTCCTGTCCTTATCCAGTATCTTACTTACGGACCCAAACTGCTGTAGCTGAGTGCCTGAAACATTAATGTACTGAATAATAACAACACGGAATCAAATGCCTCCAAAATCCACCACCGTGTTTGAAGAATGTGTGCAAGAGCAATGGCTGAGGTAGCATAAAATCGATGAATACCATGAAGAGTCTGACTCACTGCTGTAGCACAGATTTTCAAGGCAATGTAGCTACTACCAGCTGATGGGCCGATGATAAGCAACGGCGCAAACACCCACAGGGCAAGGCGAACAATTGGCCTAAACAGATCAGGGACAAACCCTGCTCACATATTAGCAAACAGTAGGACCAGGACAAAATCCAGCTAACCCAACCCGACATGAGCTGAGCCTTCTGTGTCTTCTGGCCCCGCGCTGCTGGTGCAGTGTGGATGTGCCCACAGAGCCCTCCAGCTCACTTAGCTTTTAGGGTTTGTAGTGTTAAGTGCCAAATAAACCTTTATGCTTCAAAGTGCTTTAGATGGTATTGAAAACTAATTTTTACATTGCTAGATTGTGTAACGATGTGTTGGCCTGACAGATTAGGAAAACATTTACTGTTACTTTGCTTAGCAGACACAATTCATTAATTAGCAATGCATCAAAACCAAAATAGCTGACAGAAGTGTCCTGCCTCTTCCCAGTGTGATGTGAACTTTCCTTACAGACACATCACTTCCATGGAAAGGGGGCTCAGAAAACATGTGAAGAAGGATGCAAGAATTATCCTAGTGACACATTCAGTCCTAATTAAAGCAAGAGGTTGTGGGGATATAACCAGAAGAGGTGGACACTTTAACCCAGCCTTTTCTAATAAGACAGGAATAGTCTCACAGTGGGAGTACTGGAATGTAACACTTGCTCTGTGAGTACTAAACAAAAAGCCTACTACATTATGGGAAACGTTGAGATACGCTTACAAAATTAGGAGCAATTAAGCACATATTTTGGTTAGCAGACTAAAACAAATCACTGTAAGATCTTCTATTTAAATAGCCAGAATTGCTGTGGTGCAATGAGCACGAATAACGCTCGTGGTAAGAGGAACGCTGCCTGCCACTGCACCTCCCCAAAGTTATTTTTCCGTATGTGCTTCCATTTATCTCAGAAATTTCAGTAGGTTTGACTATGTTTTAAAATAGGGAGGGAAAAATAAACATTTGCATCAAATTCAATGGTTTGCAGGAGCAAAGGAAGGGCTAATCCCTGAGAGATTTGACATGAGTCTGTTTAACATTCTGTCGCTTCCAGAGCTGTTGGGTTCTGCAGAAGCACAGCTATAACTTAGGTGTCTGTGTAGGAATATAATGTTAAAGAACACCAGGTGAAGTTGTGCTCGTAGTTAAATTGGTATTCCCCAGCAAGCCACATGGGTCACATGAGTACAACCAAGGCTACAGTTTAGGTCTTTCTGAATAAAGGAGGCCAAAGAACCGAAGCTACATAATTAAAAGTACATTTTCCAAACATCTGGCATGGAAAGTGACGAAAGAAAAGCAAAGTGTGCTGTGCCAAAAACAGCCAAATTCATGTGGGGAATACCGTGGGGAGGCTAAATGCCTGTGCATATAGTGCTAGAACAGACATTTAGTACAATTATATTATGATGCATTCAGTTTCTCATGCCGTGGTTTGGTTCAGCAGTTAGGATTTTACAGATACTATCAGCAGGCAGATTAATAAGAACAACTCTTGTAAAATTGATACAGTGCTTCGTCTGGAGTTACAGAGTTCAACCTGTCTTCATAAAATTCACATGTAAAAATCATTACCAGATGTGACCCTTTTTTAACACATTCAAAAAACAAATGCTTTTCATGTTAAGATTTCTGAACTTTGTATGTGCTACGGGGATGGCAGCCTCAATGTTTTATTAACAAGAAACACCAGGGAGGAAGGGGGGGGGGGAGGGTGCTTGTTTAACAGACATATATTAAAAAGAAGTCTTGATGGATAAACACATCAATGGATTTTTGAAAGCACATGCAAGATTTTTTGACAGAAGGGACATGCTGTCACTTTTGCAAATGCCTTTGCTGGCACTCGATCCTAAGTATCTTTCCTTTGATGCTGTCCATTTTATCCACCCAGTGAACATCAACCTGACCAAGGCAATCAGGCTTAAAAACAGAAAGCAGAAGAGACGGGGTAAAGGTATTTAAAAAGCTGCCATCAACAAATTACAAGTGCAGAGCAAGACGTAGAGCACTCGTTTTGTCCACGTAATGCCATGACTTGAGGTTGCATTAGTGTCATTTCGTTCCCGTAACTCTACATTTATGGCTGACAGACACATCTACTTCCAGCAACACCTGCAACCAAGAGGTGAGCTAAATCCTCCCCAAGCTCAAGCAGGATTGTATATGCATGGGCTATGGCATCGCACCCCAGGATGCTGAGCGTAGGCACCTTGATCTAAAGATGCCCCTGAGGTTACCCATTCTGTCAGGGTGAGATCTGGGGGAAGAATCAGAGCCCAGGTGTGCAAAGCTGCTTGTAGAGCTCAGCCTTTAGGGGCTGAGCCCCTGCAAGCCACCAGGCTTTTTTTCCTTTTCAAAACCACCTAACAGTTCTTTACGGCATGTCTGGAGGGGCTCAGTGAACAACACAGCAGTCAGCTCCGTGGCAGCACTGGGAACACTTCTAACCCCAACATTATGCTATTATTTTTTACCCATTTTCAGACGTTGCTTTCTACTACGCTTTCAGTTGTGATTTCAGACATGTACAAAACATATCTTTGCTTAATGGTTGCCTAAATACTTCTGGAGCCACGATGGACTTTAAGAAATAGCCACCACTTCTCACACGGGTTCTTTGGCAGGCCACGCACTGCTCAGCAGGGGCCTGACTGCCTAAGCAGATGCAATTATTTTAAGGGCAGTCAGCTTTCCACATACTTTTGCATAAAATAAGGTCTACTACTTTACCGATACAACTGGCACGTGCCTTTGGAATTATTCCTCATTTGTCATCACTGCTATCTGCATTGTAGATCAATTAATCTGTTACCTGCTGTTGTTTTGGTTAATTAAAATGACCCCAGGAAAGCAAACCATCCACAAGTACTTAATGTACTTAAATCCCTGTACAAGGGATATAAAGCGACTGCTTGATCCATCAAAACTAGGTTTTCAAATCCATTAACATCATCTCTCAACACTTCCACCTGAAGCTCTGTAACAGCTTCCAGCATCGCTTAACTACCACGAATTGAAACATTCAGATTTTCTATTCTTTCCCAGCTTGGGCCTGCAGACTTATCACTGTTAAATTAAACACAAAATGCTGTGTTTAATCTCAAGTGCTTTGATGCCTCTCTTAAAAACTTCTGCAGCTCAGAGACACATTTCTAACTCACGGGGCATTGGTGTAGATATTAAATTTTACAGTAAACTTTGAAGCTACTGCCACATGCTGACCTCTCTCGCTGTGACTTGGCAGAGGACAGCTTAATCTGAATTTTCTTAATGCTGGGAAAGTAACTGAAGGGTGATGGTCTGACTGGAGGGACAAAGTTAGGCAAAGGAGGCTCTAGTGGAAAGAGACAGAATCTTACTCAGAAAACACCACCTCTCTCCCCTCAGTTGTAGAGGGACTTCATGAGGATTAGATTTCCACCACTGGTATCTTAGTAAAATATCTTAATTTGTGTAGGAAGACTAAAGGCCTTCATGTCCTCCTCTCAGAGTCTTTAGCAGAGCCTTTCACTTCCCAAAGGATTAGGATTCCTCTTGCTCCCTATGCTGGTGTTCACCAAGACCATATGATAGGAGGAGTTCAGACCAATTAACAGCCCTACTCATTATTCTTCCAGGGAAAGAAATCATGATTTCATTTAATTCCCACAAGTTGTGTGCATGGATACAGTTGTGACCTTTTTGAACCATTGCTTTTCATTTTTTAGTTTGTTCATCAACAAATAGTATAAACTCTGGGAAGTGCCTACTAGGAACTGTGTACCATCTGTTCATTTGGAATAAAAATTTTAGTGCATGCTTGAAACATATTAACCTATGGTCAGGTTTCATATGGTTTGTTCTACATGTCAGCCAGGAAGAGATCACCCAGCTATTTAATTTCTACCATAGGTCCTCTGCGTGCTGTTAATCCCCATGTGGAGGAGTTCCATGGTGTAGCTTGAATAGGACCCTTTCTCGCCCACTCTCTGAGAAATTCTGCATCTTCCTCTTTTCCAGCTTTACTTAATAGATCTTCCATCTAGACATGCTTTGCAAACTTGTCAGTTTGGGGATAAATTCACTTGCAAACCAAGGTAATGACACTTCAGGCATTTCTCAACCTGAAGAAGAGAAAAATCTGCTATAGATCAGCACCCAGCTAGCCTACAGACAACTACTCCAGCAAGGAAAGAAAAGAAATAAACCACATTACATTGCTCAGATAAGACCCTGACCATGCCTCTGAAAGCTCAGTCCTTCCCTGTGTGCTGTGCGAAGCAAGAACCCTACACAAATCCAGCATGAAACTTTATTATGAAGCTCTGCCCTGTCACTCATTTGCATGTGTGAGCTAACTTAAAATCTCACAAGCTGCTATTTGATGTCTCGATGATGCAAGATGTTCTTAGAATGGAAGCCTCTCTGGTACATACATATGCTCATTTTCCATAATGAGCCCTCTTTTTTTTTTTTTTTTTTATCTGCAGCAGGAAGATGGTTATGAATGGGAATCACAAAACGTCGCTGACAAGCAGTAATGTCAGAAGGTCTGAGGCCAAACAAACTGCACAGTGAAACTAACAGATAACAGGTAGTTAGCATTTTTATGTAAAGTTTGAAATATTGCTGTGAATTTGCCCTTTCAGCCAGAAAGGTCTCAGGCGGCTGGCAGAAGCGCTCCGTGCAATCCATTGCTGTTAATGATTCCTCCAAGGTGGAAATTTTTGTTTGTTCGTTTTGTTTTGTTCAAGAAAATAAAACAACAAATAGGAAGCACGATGAGGAAGCAAGATTGCAAGAGCAAACCCTGGGCACGCTGTTTATTTCTGTTTCTGCATTAAGTAGAACAGAAGCTTTTGTTAGCTGCTGATGCTGGTCCCCAAAAATGAAACATCACTGCCCTCTTCTGTATCACAAGGAAGTTGTATCCATCAGCAACCTGACATGTCTACACAGCGAGGAAGGTAGTTACGTACCAGGTGATGATTACATATTGAACTTGCCCAACATTTTTAACAAAAGGTATTAATTCATTTGTCCATCATTATCTTCATGTCTGTTACTAGTCTTGAAGAGCCTGAGAAAGATCTAGCTTCAAAGGGAGCAAATAAGGAATAAATACACTGGAATTTATGGACTACCAGTTTGTCTGTGAGACAGAATCATGTCCATTTCTGAACTTATTAAGAGGCTTAATAAAGAAGCTGTACGTTTTACTGCCTCAATTTGGCTTGCCTTTTTGCAAAGTTCAGAAATCTGATGCATGTTCAACTTCCTCTTTCACAGTATCTCTGTGAGCAAGCAATCCCCTTGTTCCACTCACATTTACATTTTCTTTCCCTTACCCTCCCCTCCCCTCCACTCCTCTCCTCTCCCCTGCAAACTGCAGCCAGCCTTTCCTACTGGTCTTTCTGGAGCCTTTCCAGCACCTTTTCCACACAGCGACATCTCCAGGCACCCACCCCGGCTGGAAGCCTCCCTTCCCTAAGTATTTTGTCAGCTCCAACCAATGCCCTTTCAAGCCTCACTCCTGAAAGCAAAGTGTGCTTGACAAACTGAAGGTTTCCTCATGCGAGGTGTTTAAAATAGACTTGAAATCTAAAAATACTTTAGTTATTGAAAGCAGGCAGCAGCTTTCAGGCTGAATGTAGGCTGAAACTCTGGATTGTGATTTCCCTGGGGTGCCAAGGCAGGTTACTTCTCAGGGAGTGACCTGCCCTTCTCTCAGGTGTATGTGGAAGGAACAGAGCTGGCAGAGCCAGGGGAATCCCACCGTGTCCCACCGTGCTGCCGGAGAGGCGCGCGTCAGAGAAGAATAAGCAGGACACCAAATGGGTAACAGAGGTTGGACATGAAAGGCCAAGAGAAAGTAAACTTTGTGTGCCTCCAGCCACCCAGAAAAGGAAGGGGCTCCTCCTGATCTCGTGGTTATGGAGAAAGGCACAGGGCAGCACAGTGCAGAGCTGGGCACGGGTCCAGGCACCCTGCATGATGCGGGCAAGCTTCCTCACCTGCCCGCTTCCCTCTCGAGTCTCTTGTACCCAGCAGCGCGGTGAGGAGAGATCCCTTCAAGTTTACGAACTGCCGAGCCAAGACAGCGATACCATGTGAATGATGAGATTCTTACACGTAAAAACACACGGAGGTGTAGGTCCTGCTGGCAGACTGAATAAACACTCCGTGTAGAGACATTCCCTGCGAGCCGCGGCTGATTTATGCTGCAGGGGAGATACACACAGAGGTGCGCTCCCACAGCCGAGCTGGGGCTCTCACACCTTAATTGCTTTGGAATCACTTCTGATTTTTATTTAATTTCAGTCTACAGCACTAACATAAGGAGACATGAGAGTGTAAGACAAATATAATTATCTTAGTGTCAGCTTGATTCAGTGGAGTATGAGCAGCTCCTTTTCAGTCATTACTGCTGACAGGGCCACAGATACTGTAGTTTGCAAGAGAACTGTCTTCTGACTCTGGAAATACCATGATTTCACGTTTAGCACAGCATCAGGTACTTTTGTGGCTACACTAAGCCAACATATGTCTGAATCTCCAACTAGGGGCCCTGAGGAAGTGACCAAAAGGCCAACCACTGCACTGGGGACCACCCAAGGGCAGGAGATGGATTGCGTCCTTGTTTTCCCTCTGTAAAAATGAAAGTCTGCCCACAGCGTGCTTGGGATGCAACAACTGCCAGCTTTCTCTCATGGTGCTTCTTGCATGTGTTTCCAGCTGGAGCTTCCTCTCTGCAATTTGTTTTCTTTGCAAGTTCTTGCACCAACTTCAGTGGGTGCTGAGTCAAACTCTACGTGGTATCAAAGACACAGAACATATTTACACCACAACACTGAAAATCTATTTGATAACTTCCTGTCCAAGACTGCATGAGGATCAAACATCTTTTCAACTGGAAGGAAAAGCAAAAGTGACAGCCAAACCCACCACAGCCTCCCTTGGTCCCAAGGTGCAAAGCTGCCTGTGCTAAGATGCTCATACCTCCTCCTTGCATAGCTGTTCCCAGCCCTCCTGTCAGAGATGTCCAGAGCTCTGCTACTTTTGTTTATTTTTTCTCTTTTGAGCTCAAGTCCTCTCAAATAAATTCGACTAGTTTTTCAATGAGTTCGGCGTTTTCCACATGAATACAAATTGTGGATGAACATTTCAGTCCTCAAATACCACTCCCTAAATTAATCTCACAAGAGAAGAGGTGGAGTTTATGAAGTAGAGACTAATTCTCAAATAAATTAGGCAGCAGTGGTGCAGGAAGAAAAGTGAAGTAAGATAAATAGCTGTCAGGAAAGTAGAACTGGAGCGTAAGTGGAATCTGAACAACGCACGAGCGCTTCCCGTTATGTAGAGCCTGCAGAGACAGGGAACGTAGGTCGGTGACTCCAGAAGCCCTTTCCATCGCTGCACTTGCCAGCAAGGTGCTGGGAGACGAGCAGCAGTGATGTCTCTATTAGCAGATGAAGCCAGGCACACGGAGCCCTTTTCTCCACCTCCAGCAAGCGGAGCGCCACGGCAGGGGAGCACAGCCCCGAGGCAGCACAGACCCGAAGCACAACGCTGTGCCCAGCTGCCGGACCCCACGGATCCTGGCTGGGGCCCCACTGGAGGCAGTTTGGGGCTGCATTTCACAGGGTATGCATCCCATTTGGAGGGGCTGGCTTTTAGAAATGTGGCTTCACTGGTGACTGCAAACTGTCAGGTAAACTCACAGAAAGTCACTTATCTCAAAGGCCTGCTGACAGGAGACCCGGTGTGCAGACTGTATCAAAGCATATTAGCAGCGTTCAGGGAACAAGAAGACCAACATTGTAAAGCTCTTCCCAAGCCGGTTTAAAAATGTGAAAGACGGCCTATCTGCTTCAATGCCTAAGAAAATATTTAAGGTGTAGACATCAAGTGCCAATTTGTGAAGGTGCTCGGCTGGGATTAGCCGCATGCCTCCCACTAAAATCTGTGTTTTTCTTCGGCGAAGTTCCTCCTCACACTCCACAAGGCAGTTTTCTTGGTTGTTAACGTAACACTACAAGATGGGGACAAGGTGATGATGCAGGAAACATTGTCTCTGCACCCAGTGCTGTCAATGATTTCAAGGGATAACAAAGGGCAGCTGCTTGCAGGCACCTCAGAATGGCTTCATTTAGGGCAAGGAGTGAGCTCATGGCAGGTGGGTGCAGAGTTACATAGCTCAGATTCCCCCAGTATGCTCCCACAGCAGCTCGGTGGCTCTTTGCCCCCAGCTTTTTCATTAAAATGTCTCAGAAATCATTCCCCAGCTATCCTGCTGTACATTAGAGTCCAGCAAGGGAGGAGAGCTTTCCTCCTGTGCAAAAACACGATCCCCGTGGAGCCAACGACTGCTCCAGCTCTGTGCAAGTCCCACGGCTCAGATAGGTTTCAGCACGGAGCAGTCTCTGCTGTGCCAGAGTGGCACTGATCCACGGCCATGGAAGCAGCTCTGGCTGTCCCCGTGCTGACACGGTGGCTTGTCAGATGAGCACCTGATGATAGGCATGAGTCACGACTCTTCCCGTTTAAATCCAGGCCAGCACTTACTGCACGATCCAATAAAACAAACGGCCCTAACGAGGATGCTGGCAAATGCAGAGTGTCATTCCCATATACAGCACGGAGCATTTTTGAATTTCCCACCTGAAGAAGAGATGCATGTGAATTAAAATAAGCCCTTCTGCTGTGATGCTAGCCAACTTATTAGGCAATTAAATAATATGCTGTCAATCACATTTGCAGCATGTGCGAGCAGCTTTGATGGCAGCTTTCCATGCTGTAGTGTGCAGATAATAAACCACTAGCAAACAAGCTCCGCTCCCCAAGGAAGTTACGAAACAAGCAGAGACAAAATCAAAGCAATGGGCGGCAGACCAAGACTCAGAGGATGTCAAGAAGTGGCCCTTTAGAAAATCTGCTTGTTTAGACCATAATTAACCACATGCTTCACTTTAGCGTGACAGAAAATCCCAGTAAAGTGTATGAAGAAACCTCTTTGGAAATACTTTATCAGTGTGTTTCAATGAAATTACTGTCTCATGGAAGCTGAAATATTTACAGGGGCTGCAGATGGTAACATTTTGATGGGTTCAGGCTGAAATCGCTTCTAGATAGAGCAGACTTGACATTTTTGATCCAAAGGAACCTGAATAGCTTTGTGTTGCCCCTGTTAAAAAAAAAATCCCTTTGTTTTTATTTTAGTCTGGAATAAAAATAAATCTGGAAATCATGAAAGTTGTTGCAAAACAGAATTGTTATTTCTCCTGCCAACTATGATATCAAAGACATGCAGCCAAGTATCACGGATCACTGAGTAGTTTTCACATCTTCCATAAATCCTTATTACACTGATCTGCTCACAAACCTTGACTCTGATTCGGGAATGCACTTAAACTGTTCTTTTGAAGTCAGCATCACAGCTGAACTCCGACGGGGAGGCACAAACAGCCAGTCGGAGAAGTGTGAAGGGCAGTCACTGGGGGATGCCAAGGCAGGAAACAGAAAATGGCAAAATGCGTTTGTCAGCCAGACAATCTAATTTCCCACTCAGAGGACTATACAGAAATTGCATGTCAGGGATTCACAGATTTAACAGCAGCCATTGCACTTTTTTGTGCCTAGGACTAAAGTGCCTGCCGTGGTTTCAAAGCATGAGACATGCCGGCCTTGCCCCAGGAATCAATCTCAGCTGGTTCCAAAACGTCCCTGTGCCTGAGCACATGGCTAGTTGTTTTCCTGACGGCAGGGCCTTTGATTCACAAATCACAGGATATATATCGTATCGCAAACTTCTTACATGTCTCAGCATCTCTAAGGACTGATTCTGACCTGAAAGCTGCTGTGGTGCTCTCTGGCTATGCCAGCACTGCCAGAGACACAGCACGCAGCCAGGGACTGGGGAGGACACCCAAATGCAAGCTGAAAATGCCTCATTCTTGGCATTCTATCCCAAGTTACAGTAACAAAGTTCAAATGGAGAATAAGGAATCTTAAACTGGAATGATTAAGGCAGGCAGCTCTCCCATTTAAATTCCACACCTGGTACAGGAGAGTGGACACGTAGAAACCAATGTTTAGGGTTTTTAGATGAGTAGATCTTTTTAAAATGAAACTGGCTGCTTTAACATAAAGTTGCACTGCCTCTGTCAAGGCATTTTCACTTTTAAAGCTTAGTGTGAAATCCCTGAAATTCATCCAATTCCTTTTTTTTGAGGAAGGTACTGGAAATATTAAATGCTGCAATTTCTTTCTGAATCCTTGCAAAAGGGTGACCTCTGCAGAGAACAGCACTACACGATCAAGTGAGAGACATACAGCCATAGATAGAGATGGTATTATTTGGATGTATGCTACACACAGAGGAAATGGCGAGGTCTGATGCTCATCATTAGCAGCAGCTGAAATTCTTACCATAAATTCATGTCAGAAACACTGCCAGTTTGATGTTTAAGTCATACCACGTGAATCCGCTTGAGTCATTCTCAATGATCAAGCTCCTTAAAGCAAAATTGTGTTTAAACTTCCTAAATATATACCCAGTACAAGACAAGTCTTTTCCTTTTTTTCCTTTTTTGCAACATGACAACTTCCAAAACATGGTGCGCCTCAGGTGGAGTTTGTACAGGGAGAGTGGGTTGAAATGCAGCACTCCTACAGCAGCCCGTGGCCCCCATTAGAGACCTTCCAATACTCCACAGCTGGCATGAACTCCTCCCCCGTGGGGCATTGCTTTAATCATCTGTAAACATAATCTGTAAACATTTCATCCTATATTCATCTCTCAAAACGTATTCACAGCAGTCACAAACAAGCTGAACCTCTGCAGCTTCAGTGGAGAAGCCTGATAACCCCACGGTGCATAGGATCCTTCCAGCCCACGCTTGAAACAACCATTTATTTTCCCTGAGCAACGTGTGTTCCCCAAAATCTATTCCTGAAAGCACAAATTCAGCAGTGAGGGACCCAGGTCTTCACCTGTGCTCTGCACCCTCACCAAGTGAAGGCACCTGTGGCGGCAGGCTTTAGCCACAGTCCCCTTCTCCCCAGAGATCGCCCTAAAAGCAGGTGCTGCAGATCTACCGCTGCTCGTGGTCAGGAAGCCCTGATTAAGGGGCTTTTCAGCACTTTCCTGGAGCTGCAATGCTTAACCAGCACATCTCTGCGAACTGTATATAAATAGAGTTGCTGGGTTCCTTTATGCATTCTTCATACTTTGCAAAACAGAGCAGGAATGTCAAAAAAAGAAAACACTCTTCTGTTTCACTACAGACTTCAAAGGTGATGGATGCAATGTGTCCAGGAAACTATGAAAATACATTCTCTAATGGAAGAAAATGGGTAAGCACACACTATTGTCACAAACTTTTAGTAGAAAAAGACCTAGCATGGGCTATAATACCTGTACTCTATCTATAAAGCCAAGGAAAGCATCAAATGCAGTGCTTCCAATATTCAGAAGCAAATTTTGCTATTTTTCTTCTTTCCTTCTGCAGCTAAGTGCAAAATTCCAGTAAGTTCAGGAAGAGCTTGTAAAAAAATCCCTTATCAGAAAAATCTATGAAAAGTGTTTCAGAAGCTCACAATTCTTCCCTTTTTTATTTTTTTTGCTTTCAGTTTTCAGAACTGATTGATTTTATGAAAGAGAGCAAAACAGTGCACCGATAGTTATCAAAATTGTTCCAATTGGAAAAAAAAAAATAAATCTCCTTCCGAAATTGTAGGCTACAGGGAAAAGACGCAGCAAACCTGAAACAAACGATTACACATTAGAGCATCACCTATCACCAGTCCCTAAAGAACAGTTTCTCTACACACTTCACTTGTTTCTCCTGTGAGCCAGTGGCAGCACTTTTCCAGTCTTAGTTATTTGTTTGAAGACAATCTCTACTTGCATGAACACAGTGCAGAAGTGTTCTTAAAATGACAAACATTTGCATAAAAAAATATTGTATGTGCACGAGATTAGTACACTGCAGCATGGCATTGGATTATAAAAGAAAACCACCCATTAGCAGGTGTTTTTGCTGGGGGCTTTTTTGGGCTCATTGAGCAAATTCCGAGCACTCCCTGTTAGACTCAGGAACCCAGGGGCACTTTGGTTGTTTTTCATCCTGTCAGCCTGGTTGTTTCGAACTGCTGAATGGCAGATGCTACACAAATGCCCAAGTTACTGGGCTCCCTCTGATGGGCAGCACTGCAACTGAAAAGCAGAGGCAGGGCCAGATGCCCTCGGGCAGTTTTGGGTTCCCTGCAATGAGACATTCCTCACTGCTGAGCAAACAGTAGCCCTTACTGGCATAAGGATCTGAGTTGTTATCATGGAAAACATTTTGGATAAGCAAACAGTGGCTCTGAATTGCAACTATTTCTATTGTCAGCCCAAAGACAATGCGGGGATGCAATCTGCTTCGTTTTGGCTCCTTTCCCTCAAAATTACAGCAAGGATCCACTTATCTTGAGAAGTGATTAGGCTCTCTTTGGAAAGGACCCAAACCCAATGCACCTTTCCAGCGAGTCAGGGAAAAGCGGGTTACCCAGCCATCAGACGGGACAGGTTTCTCTAGGAGTCCAGTGGCAAAAGGAGGAGGAAGGGTTTTAAAAATCATTCAGCCTTGAAAAAGCTTCTCCAACTGTCCTGTTAACATCAGCTGGGAGTTTGGAAAATCCACAGCCAAGCAAGCAATTGTGCAGGCCAGGCCTGCAGACAGGATCCTAACATGCCATCAAATATTCACCGGGGGAGATGGACAGAGCTGCCCACCCGTTGCTGTTGTTTCGAAGGAAGCTGACCTCAGCTTCTCCAGGGGGACTTCATCACCACGCAGCACGCATTCCTGACTGCTGAACGCTGCCCCTGCCAGCTCCCTCTGTCCAGGAGGGTTTCTGTACACTTTTAAAAAATACGTGCCTAAAAGTACAGGCTCCTCCTACAGAGGAGCAAAACCTGATTACCGAGTATTATTTAATGTGATGGAAAACAGAGTCCTCTAGTGGTCTCTGATCGCCATAATACTAGGAGCAGACAACAATTTAGGGGAGAAAGTGAACGATCTCAAAGAAACAAATCTTAGTCCAAAGCTAAAAAGAATCAGGGGAAATTTTCCCCGGGGATGTTGACGGCAGTCTCTGGAGTCTTCTGCAGAAAATCTTCCAGTGTTGCCTGTCATTTCAGGTATGCTGAAAAGATCTCAGGCAGATGCTATGGAAAAAGCTTCTTCACCCATATATCTGATCCTATTGTACCACCCGTGAGCTGTGCTGATATAACATACTGAAAAAGAACCTTTCCAAGCTGTTAAATAAGCAGTTAAAAGTGAACACTGAGCCTTATTAGAATTGCTTGAAGAACTTAACACAAATATCCAACCAGGATTTCGGGAGTAAACCTGAATGAAGATTTCTTGAATCCAGGAAAGCATCACAGAGACTTCTGTCATCCGCATCGCAGCAGCAGCTGGTGCTGGTATTTGAGACAAGGACTTTATGTTTGACAGGAGACAAGTTTGTGGAGGAAATATGTAAAATAGTAAGAAAATGTCCCAGTGCCAGAGGAGTGAGGGAAAAAAATGGGAGTGGAGAGAGCAAGCAAGGTAGGGTACAGGTATGCCAACAGCGGGACCCGTGTGCTGCTAGGGGCAGGCTGACAAGATTATAGGTCTTTGCAGGAAAAAATATCAATAATTTGCCACTGCAGATAGGTGAAATAGGTAGGTGTGTGTTGGAGCCAGTTTTGGAGCCGTTTTTATTCAAACCAAGAATTCACCTGTGCCTACGAAATGTGTAAAATGAAGTCTTGTAAAATAATCAAGCCATTTTCTATAGGCGTTACGATTTCTCAGAGGTATCAATAAATGCACAAACGGCAGCACGGCATTCCTAAGGCATACCGTGTGTATCCTGGCATCTGCTTTATGAACTCCAGGATCTTAAGCAATCCTTTGGCAAAGGTACATGACCAGCCATAAAAATCTGGCAAACAGCAGTTTCTAAGAAAAATTTGTGTGGTCTTCGTACCAGACAGTTCCCAGCACTGTCATTAAAGCCTTATCTCAGGAAAACACTTGGAAAAATCTGTTCTCCCTTTAAAGAACCTCATCAGTCAGAGCCGTAGGGGTCATCTGTCACGACCATCAGCCTCCCTCTCTCTCCAGCATACCTCTGCAGAGCTGGAGCACAGCTAGATAAGTTCCATATGCAAAAATTCAGGGTCAAACAGCACCTGGCCGTATTTCTAGATGGCATCTTCAAATCTCTACCCCCACATCTGACTTTTCTTCTGTGCTGGCATGGCTTTTATCAGCTTTACCACTTGTATTTCATACACTTGTCAAAAAACTATTGCTGAACTTAGTGACAGTAAAATAAAGTTTGAAAAGATTCCATCTTTCATGCAGCAGGGGAAATTATTTGCTTTGAACATGCTGTCAGCCTCAAACAGGGTAATGGGTGAGTGCAGTGTGCTCAAGCCAGTATTTTGTTCCGTAGTCTGACATGCACAAAATGATTCCACTACACCGAGAGCTGCCCTGCACCTCAATCAGTGCAGAACCACAAACCAAACAAGCCTGCAGAGATGCGACTTGGGAGGTAATTTAAGACATCAGTGACAAACAGACAAAGATGTACAATAATCTAGGGGGGGGGGGAAATACTAGGAAAAAGATTAATTTGCTGTGTAGCAAACGCAGGAATCTGTTAAGCTTTTTAAGGGCAATTGTCTCTTACTGCTTCTACATCAGGTGTGGCCACCAGAGTGACAAGAACAGCCTCTTTTTCCTTCTAAAATAAGGAAGTTTGCATTTGGAAGTATGAAACTCTGAGCATGGTTGTGTTGTCATCACCACAAACTCCCAAAGGGTCCACAGCTCTCTCAATTGCCATTAGTCCTTCAGGCTCAGCAAGGCAATTCTTTGTTGCTGTGAGAGACAGAGCTTTCGGTGCAGCTTTGCAGAGGGGACAGAGGATAAACACGTTACTGGCTGGTCTATTAGGACTTCTTTCGAAGAGCAAGAGATGCTTTCTATGGACTCTAAGTCCAATGGGCATGATGGAGGTGACTAAAGTTTTTCTCGTGGTGGACAAAACCATTGTAATTTCAACCAGACACTTCACATAGGCAAGAAGCCTTGATCAGTACTAGCCTGGATTACTTACTGATAGCAGCAGCTGTGCTGAACCTTGTTCTCATGAAGGCAACCCAGGATGTAAAGTTGGGGCATTCTCTCCTGCCCTGTACCAGCCAATTACGATACAAATCTGGCCAGGAAGAGAGATCCCTGATTTTCATGGCCATGGAAGTGTCCTTGGTAATTGCCACAGAAGAGCCCTCCTCTGCTAAAGGCACTGAGGGGCTCAGTAGTGTCTGGCACCGCTAATCCTAAGGTGTGCTGTGACTCGTGGGACACAACAGAGTTTGCATGCAGCTCCCTGCAGTGGGGGGCCACCTACAGCCCTTCCCAGGGAGCAAGGCCTGGGGTCTCCCTCGTCTCCTCGCTCCTCAAAGGGCACCTGGCAAGGCAAGGTGCTGGAGGATGGATCGATGCCCAGCAACAGGTGACAGCGCATCGATCAAACAGCTCCTGACCTCCTCTCCACTGCGCTACCGCTGTGGTTTTTCAAGTGACTGGCCGAAGCAAGGGCCTGGAAAAACAGATTGTTCTCATATTGCACTGCAGAACAAGCTTGTGAAAAGAAACTCAATTCTTTCTCAGGGTTATCAGGATTCTTTAACAGGGTTATCTGTTTTGAACTAGTCAGATCTCCACACCACACTGACAGTCACCTTTCTACCCACATTTCCAATGACACGAGCCATAGTTTATGGTCTGCTGCTTTCTATGGACAAGCCACGCCACTTCTAACCATTAGCACACGTTCCCAGCTTCTGAGTGGAGTCAAGGAGCACAACAGGATCTTAGATAAAGCATACGGCCCTCTCTGAGTAAGAAAAATAGATTTCTAGTTGTGACATCCCAAAGTGGTATGAGTGGAAGTGTCAAGTGCATTTTACTCAATGATAGCTACGAAAAACAAACACACAGTGCTCCACGATACCCTGTTGCTACTTCTGTTTGCGTTATCCGTAAGTGGTTATTTTCCATCCAAAGTTTTTACAGCTCCAGCGCATGGTTGTGTCATCGCCTGCCAATTACTGCAGGCACAGAGAAGTTTTTTCTCCCTCCTCCAGCAATTTGAACAGTAACCTTTGTCTCACCTGGTTTTCCTTTTTGAACGTGCAGCTCCTGCCACAAGTGCAGCCTATCTTTGCTCTTCATAAAGGCAAAAGGAGAGAGAGATGCGGCTCAGTCCTGGAGAAGTGTTCCCCAGCTAGCCTCCAGGGGGCAAGGCCATTAACAAAATTACAACAGGTGATTACTTGAGTAGGAATAACAGATTTATATGAGTTTAATACCTAACATCTGTCTGGCCAAAGCAGGATACCACCTGATAATTGTACCTTAAATACACCAGTTCTCAGTCATGGTAGATACTCAAAATAAAGCTAGCAGCACAGTTTCTGTACAGTTTTTGTAAGAACATTTAAGGTAATGATCACAAAATGAAGCAATCTTGAATGCCAGCATCTAAAGCCTGGCTTTTCATCTAGGCAGCCACATCTCACAAATACTCAGCAGCCACAAAGCAATGGAAAGGGCTTGTGTTCAGTGTTGTTTGGGGTAAAACCAATTCAGAAAAGCTCTTGTCAACTCCTCTTATAATTTAGAACTTCCTTTAGGTTTTTCTGAAGGTGCAGAAGTATCAATCTGTGCATGCTACTAGCCTGAACAGAGCACACTGTGTTAGCAGTGGTGTTTACTTCACACTTTCTACCTATCATTTCTTGTGGTCAAAGAGCCCGTCATGTTTTGCTACATTCAGCATGGCCCCTGAAACACCCAGGGCACTGGAGTTGATGACCCCAAAGGTCCTTCCCAAACCCGTGTTCCTAATCACTTGAGGAAGGCAATGCGTCCTTCCATGTGCTCGTAAGGACCTCTCGTAATCTTAATTAAGACTGTGGGCATAATCACGATGCAAGTCATAACCATAACAATTTAATTAGAATTATTAAATCCAAAGAGCCAGAAGTACTTAATTAAATAAGCAGCTTGGTTTCTAAGCACAGAGACATGCTTCACATCACTGCAGTCATAAAATTCTCACTGTGCAAAATTATGAGTTGTTGTTTGATAATAATCAATAGAACAGACTATTGAATAAATACCTTCTGACTTGTTTTTCAAGCCATCATATTGGTCCCAGTAGCTTGCAAGACAGATATAAATAACAGTGCAATTGCATTCCCCCAGGCTTGCTGTTATTGGTATCTAAATAACCACTGACGTGACCAGATAAAGAGAGAAAAAAAAATCTCATTTGTCAAATCTTGCAGATAATTGTCACTGTAACCTCTGTATAGGGCTCAACTGCCAGGGTTACTGTCCACATCACTTATGTTCGTAGCATGTTTTTTTTCTCTGAAGTTCATCACAGCTTCCACGCAGTTTGGAGTAATAGGTAGAAGTGTAGTGTCCTACAGAGACTACATTTTTTGACAGAGCCATGGACTAAAAATATCAAAAATACGTCTGCCAATTAGTAATAGGGATGATACACTAAGAATTCCAAACACATTATATAGAGAGCACTGCAGATCTTTATCAATCTGAGTCAGAATAACTGGCTTTTGGCTCCTGTGAGAAGTGTTTTGGTCCTTTCTCATCTTAGAAATGTATTCCTCTTGTCCAGTCTCACTGAAGCCAGTGAAAAGTCCCGTTTTGATGTGGGTTTTGGATCACAGATCTACAACTGACATGCAATTACAAATGAAGAAATTTGTACAGTAACCTATTTTTGCTGTGATCAGACATCATCTATATGCAATTTCTACCAACATACCTGCAAGTGACAGTCTTTGCCAGTTGCTTGGGAAGTTCTTACCTGGGAATGTGTCCATGTTTCAGTGCTGTCTGGCTCCTGGGAGCTTTAGCACTTGGGTCCAGGACCAGCTGTGCAGCTGTGGCCACTCTCTGAATGCACATTGTCTCGTGAGTGCATGGGGCTGCAAGGGAGGAGGTCACCGACAAACCCCAGCATTTCTTAGGGGAAGCTGCTGGGGCCATGAGCGTGAGATGCAGCCCAACAGAGCTCACCATGAGTGCTGGTGGCCCCTCAAGTGCTACTGTCACAGGGGTGCATGTGGCCCTGGGAATTCCTATTTATAACTAACTGGTTTAAATTACGCAAGAGGTGTTCTACCCCTGGGAGAAAACCGTTCACATTCATCTCCAGTG
Organism: Anas acuta; assembly: GCF_963932015.1. Lineage (NCBI taxonomy): Eukaryota > Metazoa > Chordata > Aves > Anseriformes > Anatidae > Anas > Anas acuta. The sequence continues at coordinate 3,106,538 of NC_088981.1, forward strand.
AAGACAGAATTTGCTTCCTGTGGCGGGACTGATTTTAAACAACACAGAAATATGCAAATGACACAGAGCAAAACTGTCACCTATCTTTAGATATGCTCAGGTGACAGAGAACTGTCATGTCCTCCAAGCGATACATCATTTTCTTTGGCCTCCTGATGGCAAAGACTGCCACGAGCAGCTGGCACCAGCCTTTGCCTGTCTGGAGCATAAATACTGGCAAGAGCCAAAGTAAAACCTTGCTGCATGGCAGGGGCAGGTCACAGTTTCAGGGATAAGTTTCTCCTGCCACAAGAGTGCAAACACAGTGGCACAGCCCTAGGCTCTGACAGCCCCAGCAAAGCATGCCCACATGCAAGTATGATGGGCCCATCCTGCACCCTGTGCTCCTTCTGTTGGAGACTACCCACATGAGACAGCACGTGCCATCAGGAAAATAAGGGGTTGGAATAGAAACCAAACATTTGGGATGAGTGAATAGGGTCACGGGATGTTGAATTTCCATTCAATGCTAAGTGATGCTGTCTCATCCCTCAGTTTCCTTCCTGCCTTTACCCATTTTGTGTGCCTGACTTCATGACACATGCTGCCCCAAATGCCTCACATACACCGGGACATCTGCACACATGCATGCACACTTTCAAAAGCCACAAGAACCCAACAACAGCTCACAAGGAACTCTTCCTCGCCCCTACCTGCCAGCTATTCAGCCTGCGAGCAGCAGATGGCAGCTCCACTGCCATTCCTCCTCGCCTCCCCCTGGCTCAGGGTGCCCCTGCAGACAGCACTTCAGCCCCTGGCAGGAGCAAATCCTGCTCCTTCACACTTCTGCTGGGACTCTGGCACTACCCATTGCATCTGGTAATCGCCAGGGAAACTCTGTCTGCCCGGTGAAGTCTGGAGCTTCCCACCCTCCTTCCATGCCGCAATGCCCAAGCTTTGTGAAATCACTGCCTGAATGGAAATGCCTCGTGTGTGGACAGACTGGCACTGGCACTGCTGCTTCCTCAGCCAAAGAGTGGAGAAAAGGCTATTTACACCAAGACATATCCTACGCCCAGCGCTTTCGGCACTGCAGGGCTTTAGGCTCGCTCACTTACCTGCATGATTTGTTGGTAGAGGGCAACCCTCTCCTTGTGGAAACTTTGGACCCTGGTCTCTGTTGTGAATCTGTGCTGGTTTTATTCATCGAAAGAAGAGAGATGTTCTGTGTGACATGTCTGGTGATATTTTTCTGAGTTGTATTTTCCTGCAAAATAAATAATCATTTGTCTGCATATCCCTTCCTCAGCCCCCCAAAACATTTCTCCTTGTACAGTCACTTACACAAGCACAGAATACAAAGGAGAATAAAAGGTTTTGCTGTTTCTTCGCACAAATGTATAGCAGAACACAGAACTACACCCAGGGGTTTTAGAAAGGAGAACAAAACAGGCTTATGAGGAAAACTGAGTCACAACTTTCTCTCAGCTGGCTGCCCCATGTTGTGAAACTCACGGTAAATAACACCTCCGTGCCAAAGCATGGGAAGATTTCCTCCCCACTTATCACCATAACCAGAAAAAAAAACAACACCGAAAGCAACAATATTTATTTTCCATACTCCATTAGTAGCCCAGAAGCAATTCAAGCATATTACTAGGAACTGAACCCAGCTAATTAAAAATAATGTTCCAAACTACACTGCTGTCTTTTGCATCTGGAGCTGGCTGCCGCAAATAAACATACACAAAAACAAGGACAAATCACAATAAATCTAAGCAGACAGGTACAAGCAAATTGGTCTGTGGAAGTGACATGTCTCTCTGCTTAAATGTCTACTGCAACTCCCAAGGAGACATAGTAGGATTTAATCTAATTGGGTTTGCCACTTCCCTGCAGCTTAATGTGAGAATAACTGCAATTATATATGACTGTACTTAGCCCGGTACCAAAAATCCATTTATTAGGCTATTAGAATCTATAGAAACCAGGGGTTTTAGATCATTTAGATATGGTGGTTACATACTTGGCCTGCTAGTTATTTTGTGGTTACAGTTTCCAAATTGCTACTGATGAGGTGGCAGTAGAAAAGCAGATGCAGTTAAGCATTTGAATGGATGGCTTAGAAGGGTTTTCTTCTTGCTCCAGAATCTGTAATAGCACCTTATACGTTGGCTTGGTGCTCTGCAAATCTCATAGCGTTCAGCAGGGGATTGGGAAACCAAGAGGTTGCTGAGGTTCAGAAATCTGTTCATCATAAAGCAAAGCACCTTTGCATGTGTGGGACCCCACAGAGTTGGCACAGCGCGGCATGGAAATATGAAAAGAATTATGTTTAAGGCCAGCCTTTGGGGGCGACAGAGGGAAGAGCCTCTATTCTTCTTGTTTTGCAGCAATTGTGGGGCTGCAATTAGCAAGAAATGCAAGAAAAGCCATGGGGCCATTCCAAAAAAATTTGGTATCGCCGCTCTCCCACCTGCTCAGCCTGTAAGCAGAGCACAGCACGATGAACCTGCAAACCCTGTCCTTTAAGCTTTTGTCAGCTAGCACAACCATCATAAAATTCATCTTGCCAAACAGATGTTTTTAAATGAGGTAGTAAACTCTCACAATTTCATTTTTTTCTGCATTGTGGTAATTGCTGGGATAAAGGTGGATTTTCTTGGAAGTCTGGAAAACTTCAGCTATAGCAAGAGTACTCCAATGTACACACGGCAGGGGAAGGAAAAATAACAAATGGTTCTTCAGCTTAACCATGCTACAGTCAATGCCCCACTTTATGCTACTGCAGGGACTGGACTATGGTGGTGGGGTCATACCTCTCCTCCCTGCCTCACAGCTAAACAGGGAAAAGTTACTTGTTGATGTCTTTCTTCTATGGCAGCAGTGTCCCTGCTAAGAGAAACCCCAGCCTCAGAGAATTTTGTAGGGACAGCTACCCTAGCATTGGGCAAAAGGCGTTTTTGAAAATACTCAGCCTAAACCAAGGGCCAGTACGATATTAAGCCTTCTGAGGCACCCTGTTAATCAAAAGTTATGTTTAATATACTTGTATCAGAGACTCTTAAACTAGTTGGAGAGCAGTGACTAAGTATTTTCTCTGAAAACCTTTAAATTGTAACTCAAATGGGGATATACTAAAATACTTCTGACTTGCAGCAAGACGCATCATGTACCATTACACTCAGAGACGCAGAAACGGTCAGGATGAGCTCTCGAATGGCTGTAGTATATCACCCTAGAAGTGAATTCACTGCACTACACAACCTGATGCCACATGACAAAGTGTGACAGCTGATCTGTATTGCTTATGAGATATTGTTGAGATATGCTGAATATTTTCTAAACTGCTATCAGAAAACATATGTTCCCACGGGGTAATGATACAGTGGGTCTGAATAACTCATAAAAATTATGAATGAAGTGTTCTCACCTTCATTTGACCTTTGTTACTTCTCCAGCAGACAGAGCTAAATGCGTAGCACACCAGAATGCATCTGAAGAAGAGACAGATGATAATAAGTAGCTGTTAAGAGATGCTTACTCCACTGGCTCTATTAGTTCAGCTTGCTTGCACAGGAAGAATTTCCCTGCACGTATTAACACAAGTGTAGATAAATAAAGGGAAATACCCAGGTTCATCTTTTCCAGCCTAAACTTCTCCAAGCAAGAGGCACACACAGTGCTTTGTCAAAGGCTGAAGCCCAGGGTGAGGCAGAAGGAGCCATGCAGGAACCACGGAGCTGGGGGCACTATTAAATGCATCTCCAGCACCAGCTCGGAGCGCTGACTCCACCTTTGACTGCAGTCTCCTTACCGAGGTACCTGGAGGCCTTCACTCTCCAGCTGCATTTTCCTCTCTGCCACACCTACAGCCGAGGCATAGTGGGCTACTCACCTTTTGCAGAAAGGCCACAGATCGTAAGAGATCTTTCCTGCATATGAAAATATGCCTGCGTATGTTTTTTTAAATGTCAAAAGGAGAGCAATATTTTTCAAATGTCAACAGGCAAGCAATAACCGTGCATCCTTGGAGACTCGTACAGGGCATAAATCACAGAAAAAGAAGCTTTGGTCAACCAAACCAGAGAACCTTCTGTCCGTATCTGTATCAGGTATCTGGCAGGAATGGTTTAAATGTAACCAGCACGCCACAGGGTAGGAGGAAGGCTTCGTACTGGGGCTTGTAGCCTGCCTGGCCCACACCTCACTTTGTCAATCCTTTTCTTCGCATCGTAACCCATGGCTCTTGGCTTTACACCACACCCTGCTGGCAGGGTCTGAGCAGCTGGGAATGTCTGGTGGTCCAAGGGCAGTCAAGGGCTTTGGGAGCCATCCATCCCTTTCCCTTTCATGCTATCTGGGTCAGATACTGCCCCGACTTAACTGCCAGGCTACCCCAGATAAAGCTCTTGTATTTCACTTCTGTAAACATATGATGTGAGGCCAACCAGAGACCAGCTGGGAGTTATCTCCAGTGGTCACTGGGATTCGCAGCTCTGACGTGCCCTTGATTATCTCTCATCTTTGACACTAAGGCCTTGAGTGCTTTTCAGGGCAGAGTTTTTCTGAGGCATTTAACAGCCTCCTTGCTTCATTCTGCATCACCTACCTCATCCTCATGCCAAGCCCTCGGGCACGATGGGCATGAAGAATGCGCAGCGTTTTGTCACTGAGGAAGCAGGTTTCCACATGCTCTGCTACACAATCTCAACAGATGCCACGAAGAAGGCTGAGCAGCATCTTTCACAAAGTTATAAATTTCCTCGCAGTCCTGCTGGGGCTTTCAGAGCCAGAGCTATGCACAAACACAAGGAAAGGACTCCGGTCCACTCTGGGAGCTCTCAGAGGAGCTCAGGTGGGAATTATATTTGGGGAGCCAGGGGGAGGATGCCAGCCAGGTGCCCAGGCTCACCCAGAGAGCAGGACTGAGCGCGGTGGAAAAGCTACGTGGGCGAAGGGCACTTCTGAGTGTCAGCTCTTTCTGGAAGGACACAGTCAGGCGTGCATCACGACCCTGCAGGAGCACCCCTCTCTCTGCTTCCTCCCAGCAGCCTGGTTTTTAACATTTGGAAGCAGCAAGGTGGAGGCAGGACACAGCACTAATGACACCTGCCACCTAATTGAAGCTGTGCACGGGAGTCAGAACAGCAAATATGTTGCATAGGTGCTAAGGCACTGCAGATGATAAAAAGGCACAAGGTAAAAGGGAAGGCGATCCTAAATGGGCACGAGCGAGCATCAAACACAAAGGAAGTTGTAATGAGAGCAGGAGCGTGGAGAGTGACAATTCAGCATGGGAAAGATAAAGCTGGAACAAGAACGGGATCAAGAAAGAGAGCAGAGAAAGGATGGGGAGGAAGAAAAATTTGAAATGGAAACGATGAAAATAGAATATGATTTCCAGAGGGAAAGAATAAGGGTGAATGGGGGTCCTACTGGGTCAGCCCATGCATATTTAGTCAGTTATAATAAGGTAAAATTGCTTCCTCATTACAAGGAAGGGAATGATGTTGATATGTTTTTGCAGTCTTTTAAAAAACTGTACAGAAGTTATAATTGGTGAGAGGAGGCATGGGCAGCACAGTTCAGACCTTGCTCAATGGGAAAACCCTAGAGGCCTATGCCAAGCTGGTTGATAATGACTGCCGTGACTATCAAAATTGTGCAGGGAGCTTTTCTGAGAAGGTATGAGGTTGACCCCAGAGACCTGCAGGGTTACACTCAGGTCTCCAAGGAAAGGATCTGATAACTCCTTTCCTGAATTGGCTGTAGAAATGACAAGTTTATTTAACAGGTGGATAGAAGGTGAAAAGACATCTGTATCTGTTCCTTTTTTTTTTTCTTCTTCCTTTTTAAATGATGAAATTATCCTTAGGAGCAGCTTCTAGAAGATGTTCTGAAGGACTTGGAAGCCTGCTAGACAGACAATTCTTCTCTTACAATTGTCAGCCTATTAATCAGAGCAAATTTTTATGTGCATCCACAAAATAATGAGAGGAGTTGTGGGAATCCTACCTATTTCCACAAAGACCTGCCCTTTCTTTCAGAAGCAAACAGAAACAGACAACAGTACACAACTGCCTAAACCTTACAAACCACATTCTATTTCTTCCAGGACATAATATGAAAAGGAAAAGAAAAAAAACAACAACTTATTACTGATATTATATATGCCAAAACTGCAGATGTGGCACAGAGTGTTAACAAAGAGATCAGTTACCGTGCTTACCTCAGCCATACACAAGTGCACAGTAAAAGCTCAACATAAGCAAGTTCAGATAGAGTTTCTTAAAAGACCCTTAGTGCAAGCACTGAAACCAGCCTCTGCTTCCAGAAGTCAGGCTGGTTTGCTCCTACTGGAAAGTATCAGCCAAGCCGTGTCTATATTCCAGCTTAAATTCTCACTTCAAACAAAGCATGAAGTATTGAGAAGTGAGTGGCTGGAATACGAGACAGATGTTATCCTCCACTTTCTGAAACATTTACTCGTCGTAAGGAGCCTGTAAAATGCAACACTGTCTGAGCTACTGCACTCCCAAATTCCTTCCAGACTCCCGACTAAATTTCCTCTGGGCCTGGCAATGTTGTGTTGCTTCCTCTGGCACTTTGCTCCCCTGCCTTCACTGTGCTGCCTTGGGTCGCACCCTCCTGGCTGACCGGCCTGAGGCGACTGCTTCGCCCCAGGCTCTGGAGCCAAGGCTGAAACAAAGAAACATGCCCTGTGTCCCATCTCATTTTCTTTAATTTCTTCTTCACTATTGATCATTTTCTCTTCTGTTTTTAACTCATCTCTTTTCTCATTTACCTTCTGTTTCTAACAATCTCAGAAGTGTGTTTTTTATTTTCCTCTGACCCTCAATCTTCAAATTCCCTCTGAACCCGCACACCTTTTACAGCTCCTTTCCTGCTAGCATCATTTTGGCTTTCATTTGATTGGCTTTTAATTTCCTGAAGTGTTTTTGGCATGGGTAATATACTGCATTTTGGGGTGTGAAAACAGTAAAATGTTTTTTCCCTTGCATTCCTGCTTCTTTTGTAATTCCTATATACAAGCCCTACATCCCCTGTAAAGATTTCTGTGGAAGACTTAACGCTACTTAGATCAAATCTCACTTTCCTCCTTGCACAAGGACACACATCCAGCAATCTGTCACACAGCAGAGAAACTGGGGTTAGGACAGTAGGGCTGGGGCTTCACTGATGTGAGAGGCAGCAGATTTAGGTCTAAAGGCATGTGTTGAACATTTTACTTCAGTACCCACCCATTGGTACGCTGTGTGCCATTTCCCATACATACTCCCAACAGAACAAGAGATCTATTTCATGCACCTTTTCTGTAAAAAGCATATTAAATAAAATGCTTTTTAACTAAGTGCTCTTGTGTGATGTGTGGTTGCCCATGAAACTACTAGATGGTTAAATGAAGCTAAATGCACAGTAAAATCAGCAGAACTCCATACTAATGCAAGTACCAGTATGTGTAGTCTGGCCTTTCTATTGCTCATTAACCTCTAGAATAAACATATTTTAGCATCTGCTCTACTGCCAGCACTTAATCCTGTGGTTGTTGCATGTAAAAGAACAGGAGTCAACATTTAGAGAAAAACCTCAGAAAGCTTAGACAATTATCTCAGGCATCCTGGTGAGAGCTCAACAGTATCAGAAAGCTTTGGTAAAAGCACAAAAGAAGATCAACAGAACTTTTCATGAAGCAAAAAGATGACATTTCCATTGCTCATGAGAACGTACTGGCAGGATGATGTGATAGTCCATACTGGATGGTACAGCTGAAAAGTAGCTGTCACGGGCACCTCTGCATTCTGTACTAAACCTCAGAGTGGTTGGTTTCTTGACCAATTTATTCTTGAATCCACTCATCCTGTAGGAGTTCTGACAGACAGAAATACTTTTCTTTTTTTTTTTTTTTTTTCAAATAAAACCAGCATAGGATCTTGCCCTTGCTCCCAGTGGAGCTCTTCTGACTGATACCAGCTCATGCGCTGGCTCATCTATCATTTAGCCCATGTTGAACAAGTATAAGCTTCACAAATGTGTCTTAACTAAAGGAAAGTGGCTTGTGTACTTTGTGAAGCTTAAACCAGTTCACAGAACATGTGCAGGGAAAGCACGTGGTGTTTAAGATTTAGAGCTAGGTTCAGGTGCTCTTGTGGTTTGGGTGTTACCATTAAAGCTCAATGTAACAAATATGGGGTTATTTTAATCTTCTATAACTGCATGAGATTCGGATTTTAATTGACTTCTTCCCTCCTGAACTCATCTCATAAAGTATACTAGGTATATCTGCTGAGTAAATAGAAGACAATAATGTGTTTAAATGTTTGTCTAGAGAGTTTCTTCCACCCAGAACTGAAAATCAATATAGCTCTGAGACATCTTTTGTTAATATAACTTTTTCTTTCAGCATGTTTCTAACACATTTAATATTTTTCAGTGTTATCTTGCTGGCACTGAAAGTCCAAGCCGTGTTGGCAGATCCCTGAACTGGGACTCCAGAGACATGGATTCTACTCTTGGAGCCATTTTTAACATCTTGGACAAGTAATTACAGCTCTCCAGGCCCTTATATCCATTCCAGCCATTCCCTTTTGGGCCTTGTTTCTGTAAAGATGTATGCATGTATTTGGTTGTATAAACTAGGAAGGTATTTAGCTAACTGCATGACTGTGAGCAGTCTAGTGACTTAAAGTTACTGTTAAATTCAGTGTTCAAGCCTTTGAAAGATGAAGTTTTGTATTGCACGCTCTTAGACTGTGCCAAATTGGATCGACTTGCCTACAGAGTTTGATGCTCCCAAATTCAATCCAGCCTCTGTATGTAGCACCCCAAAAAGCCAGTGGTTTTTGTAGGAAGGAATGCCAAAAATTCCAGCAAACTGTGGCAGTTGTGGAGCATTTTAGAATTAAGTAGTTCCACAAACCCTTAGCAGCAGGCACCTGAGCACAAGCTTTCAAAGCTTCCACAGATGACAGTACCAGTTTTCCTCAGCACAGTGGGCAGAGACATTCACAGCACCCTTGTCTAACCTCAAAATCAGATTTCAGGCTTGAGGTTGGGCAGGGGGGAAACTTCAGGTGAATTGCATCTATCTCTGGGCTCGTACAAATAGGCTGAATTTGCTGCCCTGTACTGAATACTGTCAGGCTGAAAATATACATGAGAAAAATACGCTCCATTTCCCCCCGAAATCAGCCTATAAATAACATGTGTGGTCCAGAATGGCTCTGATCTCACATTAGGAATAGAAGCTGTGGTGCAACAGTGACAACAACAAAGAGAGGGGAATTGGTTAAGTACTTTGGGGGTTAAAATCTGTGCCCTGAACAGTAGATTTTATGGCCAAAAGTGACTCTTCTGTAGTCTCATTTATTATTGCAAAAATGATTGGAACTGGGGACCATGACACTATTACCTGTTACTGCAGATTTATTGAAAATTAGCAATTCCATTTGTATCTATGAGATTTCAGGGATTATTCCGTTATAGACTAGAAAACTGATAGATTTATAACTGTGGCGAATCTAGTTGTACCAACTAATAGAGCAAGTGAGAAAATTTAGAGGTTTGTACTCCTAAAGGAGTTAACCTCTGGATAAAGAAACATTTTTCAAGTAGCATCTGAGAAATTATTGGATCCATAAATTGTCACTGCTGTAGCATGAAAAATATCCATTTCCCGGGCTTTATGTTTGTGTTCAAGAAAGATACAAAAAGGAAAAGTTAGTACCAAAAAAAAAAAAATTCACTCCACTCAGTGTCCTGCTGTAATTGCTACTGTACCTTTTGTTAACCCTTTGGCATATATTGGCAGAGCTTGCCCCGCTGGCCCTAAGGAAATTTTCGAGCTACGCGTCTTCTAAATTCATTAACATTGTATTGACTTGGGTAAATTTGATCTAACTTTAATTTTGATTTTTGTGCACTCACTGGACTTCTTAAAAATTGAATCAAACTTTCAAAGGTATTAAATACATGCCAGGACATCTTGCTTTTTTTTTTTTTTTTTTAATATGAGAGATCTCTGACAGTGGGTAAGGCTTGTGTAATTCACTAAAATGATCTTAAAGCTCCAAACTCCACTCTCCTAGTGTGACACCAGCAGCCTGCCACAGGGATGCCCTGCACACAGGCAGCTTCTAGTAGCTATGTCCCCTGCTGCCACACGGTGAGCACTGTTTATACAAACCAAAGCACGTTCCTCAGACACCCAAGTACCATGACTTGTGGCACAACATTTGAGCTTGGCTGAAATCATTAACGATACCATGATAATACATGAGGATGAGTTTTGCTCTCCCTCTAATGCAGGTCTGTGGGGCAAAGTAAAGCTCATACAGTACCTCGAGGTTGCTGAGAGCTCCATGGTTGGCAGCTATGGCACGTGGCTCTGATCCCTGTCTTTTATCTGCTGCAGATTGGAGGCCAGCACTCGTAATGCTGGCAGGACCAGATGCATGTCCACTGCCTGATCTGCAAGACAAAATGAGATGAAACGAATGTGTATGCTGGACAGCCGTTAACTAAAAGAACAGCTCATTTTGGAGTAAAATACACCATTTGCCTTATTGAACAGCACAGAGCTGCTACCTCTGCATGGCTGCTTTAGCACTGATTAGCACTCCTCTTAAGGAGTGAAGCTGGGTTTGCTTCTAGACTCAGCAATGCTGAGTGAAATCATATAACTTCCTTGGGACTAACCCAACTTAAATTATGTTTCAGCTTGATAGTTGTAAGAATTCAAGCTTGGAGACTGGACTGGGAAGAATCATTTTTGATATTATTAACTTATTACTATTTTTGTTCAAATTACATATATAGATAAACAGATTTTTTAAATTACTTTTAAAATACTCCAAGGTTTAATATATCTCTAAAGCTACAGGTGCTAAGGTCTGAAAAAGAAAGAAACATTGAATTTCAGTTAAAAGTAATCCAGAGTACTCACACTTCTAAAGGGGAAGAAGAATGACAAGCATTTGCAATATGGACCACATCTCCATCCCAGTGGCATCAACAGATTTTGGTTATTAACTTTGGGAAAGAGGAAAATACTTTATCTGAGAATCTCTAAGGAAAAAAGCCCCTGAAATTATCCCACCATTTCACAATCAATAAGGCAAAAACAGAGCACGCAGAAGTTATTTATGATTCCATCATGCCGTTATAACACTGCCTGTAACTTGAGAATAAAGCATTTCTAAGCATCCAGTGTTTGATGTGAGCCACAAACTGAGTTTCAAATGCCCAACAGAATTTTTATTTCTGCTTATTATTTAATACAAACTTAAGCATGAGACACTTCCAGCTACCATTTGAAAAAAATAATTCTGAAAAAGAAGACCTTCTTTCCTGTATTCTACTACAAAAATGGTGCTGGATTTTTACTCCGGATAAATCAGCACAGCTCCAACAAAGTCTGAGCTATCGCCACTTACATCATCTCAGAACCCAACTGGCATGCAATGCTTCTCTGATTACAGATGCAAAATATCCCTGCTTGGCTGAATTCCTTATCCCTTAACCAAATGTGGAACTAGTCATAGAGCTACACATGTGTATCTGACTTGGCCGTAATACTGAATTTTCTCTCCTTGCAATGTAAGGGATTTACCTTTCAAAGATCAGACACTATCGCTTTACAACCATAGTAACTCCTGTATGCTAGTTTAGTGCAAGAAAATATTCTTGAGTATATGTGAAAGATTATTTCTTGTACCTTTTTAAACAAATGGGCAAATATGACAGACTACAAATCCAGTTTATGTATCACTCCTGTTCTAAGGAACAAAGACAATATATTTGGTAGTGTTTATTCACTACTCTAGGCTAAACCTTCTCAAAACTTTGATGATCTTTCTTTCATTATGATGCACTGCCTTATCATACACAAGTTTCCTGAGTTGAAAGGAATGTTTTGTGCTTCAAAGGTGGTAAACTCAGGACCATAATGCAGCACAACCCCTGCAGGAAGCAGGTCCTAACCTCGAGGTCTCACTGCTCACTGAGACATAGCTTGAAATACAAACTGTCAAAAGGGAGGGACTTTGCCTGTCTGCTTACCAACAATTTGTAGATGTGGAAAAAAAAAAAAAAGTTACAAGAAAATAAAACCCTTAGATTTTAGAGTTCTGGTCCACTTGAAGTCCTGGGTAAGCCAACAGGCAGCTTGGTCTGGAGAACTGATGAATTCATGATTTTCAGAAAGCTGAAAGTTGGTGTATGTCAAGAGTAAGGACAGATTCAAGAATGATGTGAGGCAACCAGTGAGAAATTGCTTAACTAAACAGAAAATGTTTAGTCTCCCAAACAGCTGCTGAGTACCCCCAGGAATACTTTTCTTTATTTAAAGAAATTGACAGTGTCACAATATATCTCTGCTTTAATATATGAGTGCATTTGTACTTCAGGCTACTGTGGAGGGAAGCGCTGTAGCTCAGAGCCAGGAAATAAAAAGGTAGTTCAACAAATAGTGAGTAAGAGAGCAAGAAGACAGGCTACGTTCTTCATGTAAATCAAAGTTGTTCCACAAAGGCTTAGAAAGAGAGGTTGCTATTTTCAACTGAGAGTCAACTGAAAGTTAATGGGGACATTGCTAAAGATCACAGACAAACGGTTACTGTACTTTTAATGAATATTTTATTCATGTCACCTTTAAATTAGTTAAATTCGATAGGATGATAATGTAATGCAAAATGGCTTCCTCCCCAGACCATTTCAGGTAGAGGGTAGATCAGAATTTAATTTTAGGGTAATGCCAGGTCAAAATTAAATTTAAAAAATTATGGTTTGAAAGTAATAAATCTAAAGTGACCACTGGAAAAAAATACTAAGTTAATGAGATGTGTAAGCCATTTAGAAAACCGCAGATATATTATATGACATCTATTTTTCTTACCTGGAAACAGGCCATTTTAATACCTGCTGATAGGGATGAAAGGGGAGAAAGGAGAAGAAGGGGCACTCTTAAAGCTATTGCTATCCGGTCTTGATAAAGTTATGAAGAAAAATGTCAAAAGTTCAGCAATAGGAATATTCATCATTTGATCAGCAAGGTTGTTTAAAACTTAAGACTCCTAAATCCTCTTTCGGGTATCTAAATACGTGTTCTGCTTTTCAGAGCTCTGTCACTCACATATGCCAAAGAAATTGTTAAAAAAATTAGGGTGATGCAGCTTAATAAACCAAGAGGTATGAGATGGGGCCCAGACTACATTGGCATGTGTCTCATCCCTCTCCTTTCTCTTACTTATCGTGAAGCCAGCACACGTGAACACAAAGCATATACAAGGGGTCTCACAATTTCAGTCTGTTTTTACACAGCCATAACAATCTCGTGGACACCGTGCTTCCCTGGGTTATTCTCCTTCCTCAAAGGAAGGTGGTCCTGGAGAATGCCAATGAAGGGACCAAGGGACAACTAAAGCAGCAGTCCGCAAAGAAGGCAGGGAAACAAGCTAGGAAGGTGCAAAAATAAACCTGAGGGATGCAGCCAAGGCAAGAAGAGAGGTGTGAGAAAGGAAAAGTTTAACTCACAGAGCATCTAATTTCTGTTCAAATTCAACATTAAAAAGACACTCCCAGATAGCATGACAAAAAGTGATGACATCAGATCTTTCTTAGCTTTGAAAGATCACTGTCATTTGTAGGTTGCACCAGAGCTAAGTCAAGATGGAATGTAGGGCCAGGTTTTGCCCTTGATGCGGGTTGTCTGCCTGCCCAGGGATGCTCCTGAAGATGCTCGAACTTGGGAAGGCACAGAGGCTGTAGGGGCAGGTAAAATCCAGTGCAGCAGCCACAGGTGGGAACATACAGCAAGAAGAACAAGCTACACTGAAACGAGGTCCAAGAGAAAAGAAATATGAAAACTGAGCTGCTCAGAAAGGGGCAAATTCATTTTATGCAAAGACATTAAAGTACATCATGATGTAAAACTACTGTGTGATTGTTCCCTTGCTAGAGAGCTTTGGTTACGTGAACATGAGTATTGTTGCAATTAAGAAAAACGCGCTCAGGGAGATTCAAAAATTAAACAAGTTACCTGACTCCAAGTTATTCCTGGCTATTCTGGTGGCAGTGCTATGGCTGCTTAAGCCGAGCACGTCTGCTCCTTTCAGGTGCTGCATTAGCCATGCTGCAAGAAGGCTGACACTGCGCTAATGGGCACTACCATCCCCAGGATCCCCCTCTGGATCAACTGCAACCTGAAGCGAGAGGTAGGAGACTTCCTGCATATGGAGGGACACATCAGATGATTGCAATGCTTCAGCATCCAGTGGCAACCAAAGATGTTTTGGGTACGCTCTCAGGTGTCGGTGTTATTTCACAAAATCTGAAGTGAAAGCTGGGTACAGATGGACATTGCTTTCCCCTCTGCAAAAAAATAAAAAAATAAAAAAAAAATGAGACAAAGCTGTGAGGATCAGCCCCACCACGCCGTGAGTACACACAGTGAATGCAGAGTGCTGCCCAATGCTGAGCAGGGCCATGCTGGGCCTCTCATAATCAGGCCATAAATTATTCTAATTTGTTGTCCCTACCAGGCAGCTCATTGATGAGCTAGAATGGTCATCAGGTCTATTATTGTAATTTTTTTCTTTCTTTTTTGGCATGGATGCTGGCTTTAAGCAATGCCTTCTCAAGGCTCAGCTTGATAATCCTTTTCAAGCTTTTATTTAAACTCTCTAAAAGCAAAAATGAATTAGAAACTGGAAGAACACAAAGAAGCCAGAAAGAGAAGATCAATAACTCACATAACACAGCAGTAAACAAACTGGAACAATTACAGTGAGAGATGGGTATTGATCAATATCAGGAGAGCTCATATGCTGGCACCTCTGTTTATACTAGACCTCAATTATATTCTTACTTTCTCATAATATAACTGCATTCTACAATTTTTATTACCAATGAGAATTTAATTCCCTTATATTAATGAATAATAGCTGTATAATGGTTTTAGGCAGTTGTTTCTATCAGTAGATCTCCCAATCAGCACAATTTTGACTGCCCAGTGCCCTGCGTCACTGTTATGTGTTAGTGACTGGAAAGCTGAGCTGCAGATTGCCCAGCTGACCTTCCTGCGGCCAAGGCCAGGGGCAGAAGCTGAGCCCTGGGAACTGTGTTCTGGCAATACTAATCCCTGTAGACCTTCCCAAAGGGTGACTTTTTTTTCTTCTTTCTCTCTCCAATTTGCAAGCATCCAACCAAACTGCTCAGACCTGCACTTTACTGTGCTGGAAGAAGCAGCCGAGGACCTGCACACCAGGCATCCAACTCCGCCTGGAAGAGTTTTAAATAAAGCTCTTTAACTCTACATAGATCTGCTCTTTATGCTGAAAGAGGCACCAGTATTTACTAAACTGCTAAGAGGCCTCAGGACTGGAGTCCTCCCTGTTCTGTTTTGTTGTTTTGTTTTTTTTTTTCCCCAGCACTGCCTCTCACAAAATATGCAAGCTGCTCAGCTCACAGCGGGCTGAGGACATTTGCTTCCACTTCCCTCTCAGGTATTGGGCTACTCTGCAAAGTCATCACTTACATTTTGTTCTGTTACATGAGTCAGAGTCAAATTGAGCTGGAACTTTGTGGGTTTGACTTAATGAGACGTATCAGCACCAGCACAGCTTTCCTTTTCTTATGCAAGCTGTGTGGAAGTGCTCCCTCACAGCTATCCGAGGTGACTGGGTTTTAACTTAGCACACACAGCAATCCGCAAGCCTGCTTCCATGAACTCTGACTTAAAAAGGCAAGTGGCTAAAGGATAGTCAGCTGAGATCTGTCCTGCTTAGAAGTTTCTTCTGTAAAATAAACACATTTAAAAAAATACACATATTTAAACAGAATCCTATTCAGAGTTCATATTGGAAATCAAGCAGTGAAAAGGTAAAAATGATTGAAAAAAAAGAACCAAAGTTTATAATACACAAAATAATCTATGATAAACTTTAAAGCTTTTTTTTTTTCCCTCAAGAGTCTGAATCATATCATTCTAGTTTAAAAAATAAAATAAAATAAAATAAAATAAAATAAAATAAAATAAAACAGCATGTTAACGGATTAAATGGTTGGGTTTCAAGCCAGTGATTTGAAACACCTACAAAAATGTTAGCAAAAATGTCCATAGTCCAGAGATAACTCACAATGTTTCAAATTGGAAAAAAAAAAATTCAACAAGAATTCATTTACTGTTAACAATTTCAATGAGCTCAATTTGAAAAGTAGAGTACTGAGAGTCGTGGTGAACATCAGCAGACATAAACAGTACAGGGAAGCTATGAGATGTATTCAGGCTTGATGATCAAAGACTGCTTTAATGGTAACAATCCCCGTAAAACAGACCTCAGGTCAGGATTTTGATAGATCACACAAAGTACAGAAAAATTCAGGAAATCTACCTCTGCCTCAGACAGATAGCGAGGTTAGATTTTTCAAGTCCACATGTGTAATAACGTGTGTGAAATTCAATAATGGCTTGTTGCGAGCTTTGAATGGAATTTACCCCCAAAGGCTCACGTGGCCTGTTTCCTTCCATTGTATCCCCCATCCCATCCCTCGCCCCTCTTCCTTTCTTGTATCCTCCCCTTTGGGAAAGCTGAACACGCAGCTGGGTGAGGTTCCCCAAGGAAGAGGGCCAAAACGTGCCCCCTGTCCCTCGGGAGGCAGAGGCAGGGACACCCAGCCATGCCATGAGCCCGGGGTGGATTTGTGCTGCCTTCGCTGCACGTCACCAACAACCCTCTGCAGCAAACAGCTCACCCTCAGCTCGAAGGACAACCTTCGGTGCCAGGGCAGTACTGAGGAAATAACAAACAGGCTGTGGCCACATCTGCGTCCTGCCCCCGAGAAGCTGTCCCCAGCAGAGAGGGCAGGGAGGCACTGAAGCTAAACCAGCAGTGGACTGGAGCTGGTAGCATTTTTTCACCCTCTCATTGCCCCAAATACAGTGTTACAACATCTCTAAAGAGATGTTTCTCTGAGCATCCAGGAAAGAGCACTGAAGTTGTATCCATGTCCTGTTTCTGTATTACAAGCTTTACCGTTTTTTTTACCTCTCCATTTTTTTCATTTTCTTTTCGAAAACCCATTGTGCCTTTCCAGTTTAGTTTTTATTCCGATCCATCCCTCAGCTGTCTTGACATTCTGGTGCTCTTCAAAAATCCATCACTGATTTCCTTATAATCCTAACACAAAATGGACAATATGCTAAAGGAAAACCGCCTTGCGAAGTTGCCAAAAGAGCAATTCCAATCTAATTAGGAGTTCGTACTGCTTCAGTGAAAGCAGCACAAACACTGTTAATATTCACTGCAGCTGCTTTGTCAATAACTCCCAGTGAATCCTCCAATTTATAAGAAAAATCAGGAAACTATTGGATTCTATGACACTGATAGATCTATCAGTATTCATTGCCCCCATCCTCTGCAACATGAGGCACAAATGCCAATAACTCTAACAGTCCCTTAAATGCTGAAGGATCATTATTAAAGTGTGCTTGGCATCCCTGGTCATTAATTATAATCTTGTGCACATATGCAGTGTGATTGCAGGAAATAATCAGCTTTGTCTGCCAAATTGGCAACATTTAGAAACTAATTTGTTATGACATACCATCAAAGATATTTAAACAACAAACCCAAAGCTCTGCTGCACTGCGCACACTGTTAAAATATCAGATCACATCATTAAAAAATAGTTAACATATCCAAGGGGAGGTAATATTTATCCTTGAACCCTGGTTCAAGTGGAGTTTTCAGAAAGAGCAGCTTCACCCTCTCTCCCTCGCAGCTCACAGGCAAGGAAACTCTCTCCAGAGTGACGGGTGGGGGGAGGCGAGGACCGAGCCTACACCACGGACGCGCTGTCAGTCAGGAGCTATTAAATGGCCATTGAATAAATGTTTGCCAAGAGCAAAGCTTACCCAGGATTACCGCGCTGCTCAGCGGATTCATTTAGAGACTTTAAGCTCATATTTATCTGTCTAATTTCCTTCACAGGCCCTGCTGCCTCTCTCACCCACCTGGCGGCAGGACGCGGTCCCCACCTTTCTTTTCCTCAGACCTACAGTCAAAGTATTAAAATATGCATCAAAAGAAAAACAAAAAATAAATACCGAGCTATGCTTTCATCCAGGAAACAAACCTCTTTTTTTTTTTTTTTTCTCCTATAAATAAGAAGAATGGTTTAAAAATGATAAAGCAGATTATGTGCTTAATCTTTTTTAAAGAAAAGAGTTAAACTATGGCTACAGTTATTATTAAGAGAGCACTAAATATGGATGTTATCATCAGAGAGAAAAGCTGAACGTGCAGGTTTTTATGCAGCCTTTTCTGACACTTTTTCCTTTACATGCTGTTTCCTCCTTGGACGTTATTGCTTATGTTCCTGTCCGCAACAGGAGTCCAGCAGCCCAGTTACAACTGAGCATGGAGAACACGAGGAGAACTGACAAGTGCAAAGCACTTAACTGATGTAATTGCTCCTCCATTCTTACAGTAATGACGTTTTACTCCAGGAGATTGTACTTCAGCAGAATATTTTGTTTGGTTTATGCGACAATTTCCTACTCTTTTCCCATGTTTGCACAGAAGACCATGTTCCATAGTACTGAAACTGCAGTTAAGAAATCACAGTTTTGTACAAATCCATTTCAGCAGATTTTCAATTGCTGTCATCAGCCACTGAACCAACAATAACATCTTTCTTTCTTTCTTTCTTGTGGAGTTCTGTAGCTTGTAACTAATTTCAGAACGAAGTCTGAAATGCTTGAAAAGAAACAATATTTTATTCCTAAAGCAATACCACATGTATTGCTTTAACAGTTTTTAAATCTATGCTTCCCAAGGATACTTCTTGAAATAAGATGTAGTAAAAAGATCTCAAATCCATCATCATCAAAAGACAAGCTATATCAAAAGGTACTTCAGATTAATAACATCTATTATATTAATATTCTTTATTTTTTTCCCATATTTTCAAAGAAAAATAATAGTTAAAGACTTCTAATCAGCTCCTCAGAAATAAAGCAAAATTTTCAACACAACTGTATAGATTTCACTATAGTATTAGCTTTTAGCCTTTCAAATAAGTAACTTGCATAGACTTATTTTTCTTTTAGTTTCTTGTCTGATTGCACAGTAATAGATGTGAACAAACTATAACCCAAACCACCAAAACAAGGACATTGGTAAAGCTTATTCTCTCAGTTGTCACAACACCACTAGAGATAAATGCTTATCCTAATGGGAAGCTCAAAATTTTAACTAAAGCTTTTCATATAAATGGTATAAGATCATGAAAGTACCATACTGTATGTAGGTTTTAATACAGTGTTCTTAAAATAAGCAGATAGAGAATTCATAATGCCTTTTAATCGGGACACATTTTACCTTGAAAACTTCTATTACGGTCTACCCCATTAAGGGCAATGTTTAAATTACAAATAATAATATGGTTATAATTATTTTATTCCTTTCCCTGTTTAGATAAAAGTTATTCAGCATTTACATAAAGGCCTAAAACACTGGCCTTGGAAACAACATCCTTTCAGACAAACCATTTCAAATTAAATGTCCGATGAACAATGCCTTCCTGCTGTGAGCCAAACCCCACACCGCACAAATTAACAGAAGCCCAATAAAGCCCTGAGCCAGCTCACTGTGCCTGGAGGCACACGGCTAACACGCAGTAAGGACAGCAGCCATTGTCTCCTGTGCATTGCAGGAGATTCAATATGGGAAATGAAATGCCGCAAGAGAAAAACAGAGAAAGTACAGACTGAACCTCACATAACTCTGGCTCTGCTGGGTTTGTTTGGACGCTTTCTCACAAGATGGAGGGGAGCTAGGACGGCACACGGTGCGCTGACCTTCGTGGCAGCCACAGCGCAAGTTCCCCTTATCAGCGCCAAGCCACGGTGATGCCATGGTGCAACCACATCATTGTCAGCACCCGCAATCCCACTGCTGGGGGCGAGATGAAAAGGAGGTGCTCTGAGGAGGCGGAAAGACCATTTGTACAAGGACAAGCTCCTTGAGGCCCTCTCTCTCCCTGCTGAGACGTTATTTCCCATGCTTTAATCACTCTTGTCATTACTCTCCAAACGCTCCCCAGTTGTCAGTACCCTCTTGAGTTATGGAGAGGAGAACTGCACTCATGGAGAATGCCAGCAGCAGTCACACCAGTTCCAAAAGCAGACGTAACAGCCTCTCTTATTCTCTTGAAATTTCCCATTTTGTACATTCAGGAATGTCATTAGTCCCTGCGGCCAAGGTGTCCCCTCAGAGCTCGCGCCCCCCTGATGGCCCACAGCACACCCAGGGAGGCAAGCTATGTCCTCCCCTCACAGGAGCTCCAGAAGAACAGCTCTCCACTTACAGCTCCTGATTTTACCACTTATGCTTTTAAACTGGGGGCGAGCACGATGCTGCCAGTGACTTACCCTTGAAAAGATAATAAAAAGCCCTGCCCTCCTTGATCCCCCGCTCTGCTGCACAACGCGCCCGCCCCGAAGCTGCTCGCCTCAGCGAGTGACCACAAAATGGCGGCGACGCCTGCTTTGAGCGGCCTGCTGCGGCTGGCTCCGCCTGCGCCTCGTCAGCCTCCCTCGTGAGGGCTGCAGGGCCCTGGCAGCTCCCTCAGCTGCCCACGGTTGCCTTGATGCCAAAAAAAAGCCCTGCCCATCCCGATCCGCAGCTCCGCTTCACAATGTGTCTGCCCTGGAGCCGATCGGAACAGACGCCCTTTTCAAATCAGCAAGTTCATTTTGCTGCTGGGGCTGTACTTTGCTTACAGGCAGCACCAGTACTCGAGCTATGGTAATCTACGTTAAAATAATTGCTAATTTGTACTTGTGTGGTCAATTTTTCTGTCATTGTGAGGTCTAACACAGAATTCCCCATGACAAATTCAGTTCTTCAGGGCAGTGACATTTCATTCCCCACTCTGTCCTCCAGACTCAGCTCCTCCTGTTTCTGCTCTCTTCTTGTGTGCACACAGATGCCACAGGAGCTGGCGACCTGTCGTAGATCACAAGCTCTCCTGGATCTGATCATCTCAACCAGCTTCCTGCCTGCCACTTCTGTAGCATCCTTGATAACTACAGAAACCACACAGAAAACTATATAGTCCTTGTGTGCCACTGAGCCTTCTCTGACGGATGGTAGTGCACCGCTCCTGATTTTACTACTCGTGCATTTGAACTGGGGGCAAGTACGATGTGCTTAGCACATCATGTGCTGTTTGGCACAATAAACTTCTGGGATTGACACTGTGAACAGTTACCACATAAATATCCTAACTTGTCCTGGATAAATAAAAAGAAAATTAGAACTCAGCATCCCATTCTTTTAATACTGGTGCTGCCAGTGACTTACCCTTGGAAAGATAATACTTATCAAGCGAGTTCATAAGGCCATTGGGAGAATTATTTACTTGCTATGCTAAAATTAATTATGTGAACTGCTGCATAATGGATCAGTAATGTTTCCTCATTGTCATCATCATGAAGTATACTTCATTCATTTGTCAAAGAAAATATATATACTGAAAAAATACTATGGGTATTATTTGCAAGCTCCACAACTTTTCAATTTCAAAAATAGAAGTCATTCTTCTCCATAGCAAAATGTTTTCCAAAGAGATGCAAAATCGAAATGTTTTTCTCTTCCAAATACTGAAGGGTAGTCTGAAGACAAAAATAAAGCACACCCTCCCTGTATCTACCAGTACTTTTGTGTGGACTCCAGTATCTATGTAGTTGAAGACAGAAAATCAGCTAGTCAATTTCTATAACAAATATAAAATGCTTTTATATTTTAAATCTAGACTTCTAAAAGTCTTTGTCTTGCTCCAGGAATCCTAATGCCTATTTCGTAGATCCCTGGGGAAATTAGAAAGCTACTAGACAAGTTAATACTTCGAAGCTGTAATTTTTTTTTAATTATTGTTATTTTTAATTCTTTTTTTTTTTCCTCCTTTAGATCTTGGCATATTTTAAACAGAAAATTTTAATAATAATTATGGATATATTGACCTCTCTGTACTCTTAGGCTGGCCACTCAAGTGAAGTAGATTTTAACCAGCTCCCTGTAGGATTCTGTCAGCTTCCCATGTTGCTGTGCTGTGGCACTTCTTGCATTCCTCCTGAAAGTTGCCTAATGCTGCCTTAAGGTTTGACTCCCTGCAGAAACACTTTGATGATTTTGTTCATTTTGTTACATCTCCTGAAGAATTTAATGGGTAAATGACACCTAGCCAACTGCAAGCCTGTCTGTAAAAATGCTGCTCTGTGGGGCTACGCCAGCAGATCTTCTAGCTATAGCTTTCTGTGGTAATGTTGGGAGCTCCAGTGGAGGGAAGGTTTCAGGGGTTTGATTGCATAATTTAATTTTTCACTTGGTAACAGTGGACCTGCCCTATCTGCAATATAATCTGCACTAATACTCTCACTTGTGAAGCCCTCTGCTGTTGCTGAGACTGGATGAGACAGAAAGCTGTCCAGAAGTCCCTCTCTCGCATGTCAACAAAAGCCTGAAAACTTTCAGGATTTGAATCAGGCCCCTGAGATGTGATTTTGAGAAAACTGAAGCATGACACAGGCATACAGAGACTCACCTAACAGTGTAACACTGCCCTACACAGAACTGTGGTTTTGCAAAAAAAGGGCCTTCTCTCTGCAAAGCAACTAAACCTGAGTCACCACTGAACTGCACCCAGAATAGCTTTAGAGATACGGAAAATATCTGGGGTTTTGGCATTATTACAATAAATAATCAGAGCAAGTTTTGTGGAAATCCTGAAAATCTAATGTCTTATGCATATTTTTTTTTCCTCTTCCCCTTTTAGCTAGGCATCATTATGTCCCAGCCTATCGCTGGAAATACAGAGGAGTGGACTATGGCAAGGAAGAAACAGTTACTGTTCTCTGGCACTAAGCCCGCTTGCTGCAACTTCCACCTCACCACTACAGATCTGGTATGTGTTTTCCCAGATAAGCCAAACCAAAAAGGAAAGATATGTGTAAATGTGAGAATCGATCACAGGTTTGACACTTGTGTCACTCTAACTGATGCAATTTAGATGTTCTTCCACCGAAATCCTACACGAGTACTGCCAATGTCAGATAAAGAGTTCACATTACTTTCAAATATAGGAACATAGTTTACAATAAAATACACTTTGGACTGAAAAACTGCACTTACGTCCAGTCTGAACCATGCAGAAATCAGTTTCTTAATGCTCTATCTCTGATTTGAATGTCAGCTCCCTACACGAGTTATCACCATTTAAGTCAATACATTTACCACAATAAAAGAGAAGTGCCATCCCAGAGGCTCCACTATGTTTATGTACATAAAGACAGAGAAAGACTGAATGAACACGCTTTTCTTATCCGTTTCATACCCACTCACTAATATGCAGAGGCATACAGAATCTTTCAAATTCATTTTACAGTCCTGGCAAACAAGGCAGATGTCTGGAGTCTGGACACAGGGAGAGGTGGAGCTGGCTCTGTACCCTACAGCAAATCCAGGACGGGTACAAAACATCTGCAGTCTTACGGGACACTCGGAACCTTTTTAAAAATGAATATGCCTCCTAACTCAAAAGAAGCAATTTACATACAGATATATTTCCCAAATATCTCCCTGCTTCCTGAAAGCAGAGGATACAATTATTTCAATCGATGCGTTGCCGCATGCCTTATTCATAACCTGATTTACGGAAGTGAAGCTGGAATTTAAAAGCAATCTAGATGCACTTGACTATCTACAAAGACAATGAAGTATTTTTTTTATTGTTAACAGTGCTGCTAAAAATTAGGTGTTTGGTTATTCAGACCTTCCATATAAAAAGCCTATAGCTCAGTCATGTAAAACCGGCTCTATTTAAGTAGTCCTGAAGTAAGTATTTAGCTGCTTCGATAGCTTTAGTTCTCAAAATGCAGAGACATGGAACACCCTGAAATGAATCTTTATTTTTTTTTTGTTGTTCCTTGGCAGGACTGCTATCTTTTCATGTTCAGTGCCAGGCACAAAACTTCTTGTACCTCTGTTGCTGAGGAGAACAAGAACAAATGATGACAAGCTGATATGAAAGAAATTGTTTCTAGCACTTCAGGACAGTTCACTTGGCTTAATGTCACAACATATATATCGAAAATTCGTGATTTACAGTAAGAAAGCAGGTTTTTGACTCTTTAGTGAAGGGAAGAGAGCTATGCGTATGTTACCAGTAAGAAGTTTTAATCATTACCATCATAAGGGATGAAGTTTCCCTACAAAGAAAACCTGAAGTGGTGAAAGAAAGTTTCTAAGTGGGATCTCCTGCACTTTCTCTTCCTAATTGCTTGGAGAGCCTCTTCCTTCAGCTGCATAAATGTTCTGCCCCAGGAAGGTGTAGCTCAGCATTATGGCTAAAGAGATTGAGGCCTTTGTAACAGTTTAATAGCAAAACATAAGATTTTTAAAAAACCATTAAAGCAAACACAGTTTCCTCAAAAATGCAAGTTTTTGAAACATGCTCATAAAAACAAACAAACAAACAAACAAACAAAAAACTTTTTCCAGCATTTTATACGTAGAATTCTGTGTTTACGTGCATAATACACACATATATGCACACATACACACGTATCACAAACATGCATATATATGCATGCTTTTTATACTTGCTAATAACAATTGTATAGGATCTCAGTCTGAGGTCAAAACTTCATTATGCCAGGTGTCACACGAACACAAAACACTTCCAAGAGTGCTTGTACCTGAAATGTAGGGCAAGGCACAGACAACAAACCCAGTGTGATAACACCGGTCAGCTTGGTGGGCAGAGGCTTCAGCAAGCCAGCAGCCTGGCTGCTGCAATGTTTATACATAATACTGTCTCAACAGAGTTTTAAGAGGGGACTAAAAGGAGATAATAGAATAGCCTTACAAGCATCTAAGAAGGACTCTTCTTCACCATGATATAAATTCCATACGTCAGCCCTTAAAAGCCCAGAAACAGAGTCTTCATCTACTTACAGCTCCCATTTAAATACAGAAAATCATTCAACCTCAGAGAACCAACTTTATAGAAGTACTAAGATGCTGGACACTCCAGAGATTAAATGCTGAATGCCAACAAAGACAACAAAATGACAACGCACCACACAACTGACAACTGGTCCTTACTACTGCCATTGTTAGTTGATGATGGCCTTGCCATTCTCAAAGATGTGAAGTCTATTCTCACTGACTTATGCACTGATAGTGTTTAACAAGTGATTTCTGAAAGCTGTCATTGGGAATATTTGGGGGAAAACCTCACAAAATAAAAGTAAAAGGAAACACCAATTCTGCTTGAAACAGTGTTGAGATGCTGCCAAGGTGTTGTCACAGCAAAACATTCCCCCTTCCCAGGAAGGAAGGGGACATTCCTCTGGGAGAGAGTTTTATGAGCAATAACAAGAGGACTTTGCCAAGTGAGTGCATGTGATGGCATTTGCTTAGAAAGAAAATCGTAAAGAAAAGTGGGCTGATGAGTTTCTTGGTTCAGCTCATGCAGAGAAGAAGGAAGTGGCGAGTTCGAACCATGCCCAAGAAAGCAGCTCGCAGCAGAAGCAGAAGCCAAATGTGGGCATCCAGAAGACAGAAAAGCTAGGACAGGCTCCCAGCACAGCTGGGCCGGGGAAGGAGGGCGATGTCAGTGACACTTTACAGTTAAGCATGCACCACCGGGAGCGGTGGCTCGAAAGCTGCCTCATTTCAGCATGCCAGAGGGTGAACCGCTGAGCTGGGAAGCATCAGGCATTAGTTCATGCAAATTCACTGCATGAGCTGCTGCTGCACCGCGCCTCTCTGCCCAGTAATTGAGAGCCCTTGGAAACACTTTTAACTTCATCCACTGCTGACTCACTCCAAGCTTAAAAAATTTCCTTTGGCCAAGGCTGCTGCCCAGAGCAGATGACTCCAGAACTGCTTGGCAGCATCCCCAGCGCACAAACCACCTCTCCGCCAGTACGCACGGGTGCCTTCCTGAGATAGCCAAAGGAAAGGTTATCATGTATTCCTTCCCAGCCTCATCTTTGGAAAGAGATGGATCACTTCAGCCAGAACTTTACAAAAATCCCAGCTTAAGGGAGACAGCTGGAGTAGACAACTGCTCAAGCAGTTCAGGTTTGGCAATGCTGCAAGCCACTGACAACAGGTCGCCTCTCCACTCTCTCCTCTGGCAGTGGGGGCATCATCCGCACGTGCCTGGTGCTCACAGCACTCATCCTTTCCTGCTCATTTGATAAAAATCAAGGGTAATGAATGATCTAAAAAGTAGTAGGCAGATGTGAAAATCAGCTTGAAATGCAGCTCATAAGAAATGAGAACATTGGTTTATACATCAACTAACTTTAATCAAAGCATGGAAACTTTTCAGCTCTGTTTAAATATGGGAAGATTTCCCTTAGCTGGCCAGCTAACCTACCTATGCCTGAACTCCTGGGTCTTCTAAAAGCCATCTATATGATCCCATTCATTTCTATTTGTTCCTTTTGCTAATGTTGGCCTTTTAAATCTCTCTTCATTTGGAAGCACCATCCCTCCCAATACCTTTAACCATCCTCATTGCACTTTCATTGAAATCAATGGGGCTTTGCAAATTACCGTTGTACAGCTGACTCCATTATGCCCATTACAGATTTAAAAACATGATGACAAGAAGCTAATCTGTACGCACAACTCCCTCTCTTCTGCTGTAAATAACTCAGCCATATAATTTTTTAAATACTGAAGTGCCTAAATTATAGACTAACAATATGCAAAATTTCATCTTCAAGTAAGTCTATGTGTCTTGTTTTTTTGTAGCTAAGATAATACAGCATTTTTCACAGAGTCAGCTAAACTGTGAAAGCTTGTTTGTTTTGTCTCACTCCTTGTTTAAAAACGGATAAAGGCATGTTGGGCCAATTTTATTTAAATAGGATGCTTGGAGACTAAGAAGTGAAGTGATGGAGTTTCAGTCCCACATAACAACAGTGATAGAGTTAATAGTCCTGCTTCCTTGCACAGCCCTTCAAAACGGGATCCGACAAACTCCTGATCACATTAAAAACCCCGTTCCCCTCATTAGCACCACGCCAGCAAGGAGGGAAGTGTCAGACTCAGCATCTGCCTGGACATCACCCAGCAGAAGCTGTTTTCACCATGGAACACCCCTCAGGCTCCAGGTGACCTCTCGACTTTTGGGCTTGGACCTTCCTCCAGACACCATCACCCAGCTTACGAGGGGAATGCACAGCACCTTGCACCCACCCGACCCCACCATAGGAGCCCTAAGTGCCTCAAGCCTGTGCAATTCTTCCTGCTGTACCTTCCAGGCCCCTTGCTACTGAGCCACAGCAAGCAGACGCCAGCTTGATGAAGGGGAAATGAAGCCCTGCAGCTGCTGCACCCCGTGCCAGTGCTTTCAGGGACCTTCTGTTGCCAACAGTCTGTGGTAGAGCTTTTCTTTGTGCCCTGGAGCCAGCGCAAAGAAGCAGGGGACAAAATGCACCAACCATGGTGACAGGGAGAATATGGGGGCACAGACAACATACTGTACCCTCTTCTGTGGTTCTTCAGCAGGGAGCTGAAAGAAACCCAGCGGAGCTCGAAGCTGGGACAGCCAAATATGTCTGGTGCCAGAAAAGCAGGAGAAATCCCAGAGCTGGCTCCTGCTGGCACAGCCAGCCTCACATCATTGTCTCTGGGGCCAGGCAAAGCAGCAGCGTGCTGGTGGCACCGCTGAGCCTTGAGGTGGCTCTTCTTGCCGGGGGCTGGGGCACTGTGGACATGTCCCACGTCCCAGCAAGGAGCCTCGCAGCACGCCCTTGAGATCAAGGCAAGACGCCACGGAAGGAATTAAAGCAGTTTTCCCCAAATAACTTTCCTCCTCCTGTGGGTGGGGATGATTTAGCCCATTGTGCCATCTCCGCCGCTGTGCAATTTATATTCACTGGGGTGCCAGAACCGCACAGTCTCCTCTAAATATAAGCAATTAACTCCCATTAGCATTAGCGGGAATCACTCAGGAGGCTATCCCCCATTATTGATTTTCTCGTTTTTGTACCAACTCAAAAAAATGTACAAAGAGAAGAAAATCACATAGTTAGTGGCTTTGGCTAAGTTAAGGCAGGCAAATTAGATTCATTATCATTCTTGAGCTAAACAGCGGGGCTTATTAGAATGTAGTTCATTTACATACTTTGATCTGATGGGTGTAGATACCTAATTATACAGCAGCCAGCAACTTATTTTTGATGTTTTTTATTAATTAATATTCAGTATTATAATTAAATGCACAGGCTGCTCTTCTGCAGATCCTTTTTTAGTTGTTTCTAAAACAAAAATTATTTTAGAAACATACCTGGAAAGCAGATGATCAGCAGCGGATTCTTCCACTGCACAACAGAACCATGCACTGCCCTTACTACAAGCGTGGCCCACAGCTTTGCCTGGGGTCCTGTGCCTCCTGAACCCAACCAGGACAGCTAGCAATGCCCCTGATGTTAACTCTGATACCTGAAATATGCTCCTTTAGGAGATCTATACCTTTAAATAATGAAACAGCTGATATAGGTATCCTCTCTTTAATGTAAATATTGTATTTTATATACTTACTTTTAAAACACCATTAAAAAAAAATCAAGTATTGATGTGACTATCAGATTTGACTCTCAGTAGCTTCTGATACTGTATCATAACATAAAATTTGTAAGTCTATTATGAAGAGGGGAAAAATAAGGCTAGTTGTACTCAGTCCTCTATATTTTTTATGACAATCTTACATAAAACAGAGAGAAACACAGGAAATCCCCCACGGACACACAGGTAGTTTACATAAACACAGAAGGCCACGTTGTGTTCTCCGCATGGCCTCAAGAAGTAGGACTAACTTCTGCTGTTACCTGCACTGCTCCGTTCCCACAGGACGGGGAGCACTTGCATGCACGCTTAATGGGGAGCACTTGCATGCACGCTTAATATGAAGCACATGCCTTCAAGCATCTCTTGTGACGCTCTGTGTTTTAAAGAGTAGCACAGGATGTACATTTTGATGGAAAGCAGACTGCTCAGCGAATGACAAAGGTACATCCTTCTAGCAGTCACTACGACGGGACAGATACATGCCAATGAACCTGAGCACAGAATTCAGCCATATGAAAATGTATGGACATAAGACTAGAGGACACAAGTGGAGGCAGGACTTGGCTCAGGATTTCCAGATTAAATGCTTATATTATTTACTATGGTTGTGACTTGTGACGCCAAAGCTGTACGTAGGGATGCCCGCAGACTTTGAGAGCCTCACTGTGGCCCAGTGCCACGGGGTAGCAGCTTCAGATCTTAGAAGACATTCGAGTTATGCACCAATCTGCACCTGTTGGAGGTCCCTTGGTCTGCATAACTCAGAAGCTTCCTTTGCAAAGCAGGCATTTCTGCAAGAAAAGGCATATCCATCCTGCTACAACTCCAGGAACTGCCTGCTGATTAGGTCATTAAAGAAACCAGCCGCGAGGGGTGGCATTATGTACGGATCACTATAAAGGAAATAATAGAAGAATAAATACAGCAAGCAAAGCTCACTAAGCCTTCAAACACAATGAACTTTTTCTCTAAGCAGACAGTGCCAAGCAAGCTGAAAAATTAATTTGCTATTTATTACCATTTTTGTTACGATTGGTATCTTTACAAGTCTGAGTCATTAGCATGTGCGTTTACAATTATCCTCTGAGCCTTGTAATGTCCTGTCATTTACCTCCAGGGATTTATGTCAGAATCCAACTTGGTTTGTAAGCGATCTTCCGGCAGGACAGAATGACAGCACCATTACAGCTCCCACCAGCAGATGATGGTAATGATATTATTATTCCCCTGATCAGCTTGGTGATGATTGTTTGAACTTTATCAGTATTAATAGCGAAAATAATAAAGGTATTAATATTTGAAAGCTCTCTGTATTGTGTTTAGTATCATATTATTGCTACATTTTATGGCAAGTACTTTGACATTTCAGTGAATTTCCATTTACAATATTACCACTATAATCTACTCATTTTATAATTGCTTCTGGATACTTGTAAGGTTTAATTTCTGATATTTCCTCTCAATAAAGGGACCTGCACTGAAATTGATATACAATTATCTTCGGAAATTTGCATTGTTAGTCTAGAGTTGTAGGGGCCTAGAACAGCCAAAAATACTCTGTGGCTCCTGGCCCAAATGAGACCTCCCTGACTTCTTGGGTTTCACAGTCACCAAGATTACTTCTACAGCAGAAGCATCCTCCTTGTTGTGGCTGCTAAAAACATCTGTGCTAATTGCATGCAAGGACAAAAGGTGCTGAACACCCAGGAAGACGGGACAGCCATAGGAAGGCTGGGAAGACAGACTCAGCTCAGTGTTTACCTCTTCTTAGGAAAACAGCAGATAATCCAATATCATCAAGGATTCATGGCTCTGAACGTCTGCCATTTCCAATTCATAACCTTTCCGAAGTGCCCATGTTCGTATTTCTGCTTTCAACCTTTCCCAGTACCTCAGCTCCCTGCCCTACCTGTCCTTGTCCACAGCACTGATGAGCAGCTTCACGTTTGCCATTGAGTTTTACTGCCTAATAACAGTAGCTCAAATTTCCACCCACAAAAGCAGAACTTGGGCAGGTTTCCTCATTAGTAGAGGGTCTCTTCTCTTCCCTCTCATTTATCTCGTGCTTTTCCCTATCTTGACATACACATGCATCATCAGTGTAGTAAGTCCTTTGTCAGCTGGCTGTAGATCTGCCTGCCTAAGTGGGAAAAAAGAGCTAAAAGCACTGACTCTCACTATGGACTGTGAAATGTATTATATTTAAACAAAGAAAATGAATAAAATCTGAATATGTGACATGGGAGAGGGAGATTATTGTTTCAGAAAGATCTGGGGAAAAGTAAAATACTTTTAAAGGTAAATTGGTATCAAAAGATATTGCAGTGAGTCTTGAAGATGGACTCTAAGGAGCTCCAGCACCTCCAGGTACTGTCTGCTATGCCAAACCATAGATGTTTTGTCATCAACTAATTTAAAAAAGAACTTCAGGAAATTAATTGATGAAGAGAAACTAGCCATCAGATTTAGAGTTGCGGAATAAGCTTTCTGAATTGGGTCTTCGCAAAAGACTGATAAGAAGAAATGCAGAAAGGGGTACACTGCAGATAGATTTACTAAAGCTGTAGCTTGTGAGCGTGTGTGGAAGACAGAAAAGGTGAGGAGCGTATGAACCAGAATTTGCACTTCATTTCTGCCTTGTCATTATTTTTTTAAAGCATTTTTGCAAACACTTGTGCTGTGCCACACTAACTTCCTAACTTTGATGTAGTTGTTCCTGCAGAAGTACAAATTTCATTCCAGTATCTGCATAGAACTTGGAATTTCCTAAACTATTTTTAACAACTTACATTAAGTTAATAAAGCTACAGTTTTGTACAGTTATGAGACCATATGTTCTGACTGCTCCAAACCCATTTTTCTAAAGCAAAAAATGTAAAAGAAAACTCTGACATTAAGGAA
This sequence comes from Anas acuta, assembly GCF_963932015.1. Lineage (NCBI taxonomy): Eukaryota > Metazoa > Chordata > Aves > Anseriformes > Anatidae > Anas > Anas acuta. The sequence goes on from NC_088981.1 coordinate 3,138,094, forward strand.
AACACAAAGTGTAGTCTGTCACCTCCTTAGCTTCTTGAGTGAGGCATCAAAAATGTAACCCAGTTGGTACCAGCAGAGGCATCAACTATTTCTTAGTTTGAGGCCCATCTTAAGCTAGCTATTTTCTCTACTCTTTAGCTCCAGAGTAGCTGTATATCAATATATCAATAGTTTGTAAATCAATGTCAGACATGTTATGTGACAGGTCCTATATGGGATATTGAGAGCGCTATGTGATACCAAAGGAAATGCACTCTTAAGAGCTACCTCTGATATTTCACAGAATCATGTTCTCAGCAGCTCTCATGACAGCTGCCCCCCAGTCTTCACAGCTGAAAATGGGGTGCCGTGGAGGGAGAGCAGAACTGAAAGGGAAGGTGCTTCAACAGCAGCCTGCTCACTAGGCAATTCATGGCACAGCATTATTCTAGCTCTTCGGAGCCCTGTTCACCCATGACTCCCTGAAAAGATGCTTTTAAACAGAAAAGATAAATGGTGTTCATAGGAAAGCCAGGCCTATTAAATAGTGCCCAGGCCCAGGCATTTATTTCAGATGAAGGGCTAAATCCCAACACTTAAGAAACAATTTCAGTTTTAAATTTTTGCTGTTAAAATTCTGACTGTATAAGATGTGAGATCAAGAGATGTGATCTAAGGATCTACTATCCAAACAGACAGAATACACTTGCATTAGGAAGACGACTTAGTTACCAGACATGGCACAGAAAGAACGAACTGTGGTTGTTTTAAGAGCCAAGGCTTCTTCGCTTCCATTTGCATACTTACTCACCTAAGCAGCACACAGAAATGCCATCATCCAAGACCACAACATTTCCTGTCTCTCCAATGCCATTTGTTCAAGTTTCTTCCCAGTCTTCAACCTGACCACAGATTTGCATCTTTGCTTTGCATCCTAGAGCCGGAAGCCTTGACATTCCCCGTGAACTCAGCAAGCGGTGCTAAGAGCACTCTCATTAGCCCAGGATCTCATGTAGCTCTCAAGAGCTCGAGCCTGCATCGGGTCTGAATTTGTGCCAATGTCTGATTGCAGCAGAAGTAACATTAAAGGAAACCCCTAGGCTAGTCGGCTGGCTTACAATTGTATTAGCCTCACTGTCTTTGTCAGGCTTGTTCTCCATGGAATTGTATATCCACTTAAGGTTATGAATTTGATTTATCTTCAAGATTTTAGGTGAGTTTCAATCTTTGTGGCAGCAAAAGAACAATAGTGTGGAGCAGAAGATACAGGGAAGATATATGTGTGTGAATTTACCACACACAGCTTTGTCAAGGCGCTCCAGTCCTGATTTGCAGACTTTTGCAGCATGCATTTCTTGTGTAGGGATACTAAATTAGTTCTGATTTACACCATTGTGGGGAGCATGAAAAAATACTAATCTGAGCCAACAAAACAAACACACATTTGAACTGAGGTGTCAGGAGGTACAGACGTATTGCACCACCTGCACTACTTGTGGGATGCTCCTTCCAGTCAATTCTACAGCAAATGCACTTTGAGCTAACTTGTGTGGTGTTAAATTACAATTGTATTGATTTTTCACAGCATTAATTTCATGGTGACGCTTCAAACTGCTTAAGGCTTTATCCAGAATAGTGCTGAACTCTGAACAAGAACAGAATAGAGGAATATTTAATGAATCAGAAAAGGTCACTGTAAGATACCATGTAAGCTGCTCCTGATCAGCACCATGTACCACAAGCTATGTTCTTCTGTCGGTCCCATGGAAGCAACTGCTCCAGAACCAGAGAACTGTCTTTTATAGCAGATTTCTACACGCTGTTTGTTGTAAACATGGAATTTGCTTCAGAGTTGTTTCTAATTGACACTCACAAGTATAACCAAAAACACGTTTTGGATCTTATTAACATCCTCTGACCACCTGGCAAAGAACCATGATACCTCCAAGTTGAAGGTTAACAAGGTACAACCCATGCCTGAATTTTAGATGACGCCAAAATATTATATCCATCTACATTGCTGTTCATACGCATCTTTCACTTTGCTGCAAGAGACCTAAACCTTGCGTTTTTCAAACCAGTGGGAGTTTTGCTTGAGGAAGAAATGAAAGATTATTGCCGCAGAAAACACAAAGTCAGTAATTTGGCAGCCTGATTTTATAATAATCTTTGTCTAATGATTATTTAATATTGTACTAGGCTATTTAAAAGAGTATTCTACAAAGTGTTGGAGCTTTCCTTTCAAAGCTTATGTAAAATGTGGTTTGTAATTAGAAGCCTTAGATATGTAATGTGTGTGAGAGAATATTAGTATTCCATAAAAGCTGCTGTCAGTATAAGTTATATGGAGGAGCACAAAATAATATGAATACTTACTAGCTAAAATAATTTGTTAGAAATAGATTTGTGAGATTTCGTATACCCTCCAACTTGGAAATTTAAAATATTTTTCTTCCTTTAAATTCTACCCTAAACAAATGGGTTAGGAACTATGACCAGAAGTGACCTTAGCACTAAGGGAATATATTAAAATTTACTTTTAAGTTCTTCAAAGCATTTCACCTTATTCGAGTAGAGACACTGGAATTATTTACAGAGCCTGTTACCGCAGCACTGAAAATGACTCACCAGGGCAAACACTGATGGGAACAGGATGGCATTCCCCCCCTGCCTCAGTTCCAAAAATCCCAACCACTGCTGCCTCTCCGGCTCCAGCCCAGCCCACCACCACCACCTCTGGCGCAACCTCGGCTCGTCCTCTGTGCACGGTCAGGGCAATAAAACGAAACACGGCGCTGTGGATCGTTTTGGACAGCCTTCCCCCGGTGAGGATGGGGAGGAAGGCAGCGTGCGGGCCTGCAGAGCTCGGCAGGCAGCGGCAGAGGGCAGCCGCACCGCGCCGCTGCGCTCCCCGAGTGGCCGAGCCCCGCGCAGCGCAAAGCGCCCCTCCGCCTGCTCCGCCCCCCCCGGCAATTCTTGGGGCGCTCAGGGAGAGAGCGAAAGGAAAAAAATAAAATAAAAAAAAAAAAAAAAAAAGAAAATAAAAGAAAAAGAGAAAAAAAAAAAAAAAAGCAAGCCATCACCATTTCCTGCTCAGACCATTAGACCATTGAATCCTGCGCAAAGGGTGCCAATGGTGCGAGCTGGATCCGGCCACTAGGCACCAGAGAAGCAAGGGACCAGCAGTTCTCAAATTGCCTAAAGCTGGGGTGAGATTTTTAAAAGCCAGGCATAATTGCATCGTCTGTTACACGATCCTGACACGCGGCTGCTAAAATCGCTAATACGAAGAGAATATCTAAATAGACCTGTCTGTGTGCTTCCTGGCTTTGTGGTGGCTTGAGTTCTCCCTTTGCAAAGCTGTTCTCTCAGCATATTCCTTTTCTGACCTAGATAAAATAATTTCTTATTCTTCATCTACTTCTGTAAGGTAATGGCATGGTGAAGAATGTGACGTGCACGCTACAGATGGCACTGAAGGAATCTAAAAATACAGCAAGTTTTACAGGAGAGGTTTTGTAAGGTGGCTGTCTCCTCCTTGACATCACTATTCAGCTGGCTATTGGAATGGGACTAATTTAATTAAGAGAACAGCTCAGATAAAACATTTTTGTCAGATTCTCCAAGTCCTATTCACCTTGCTTGAGAACTCAAGCAAGTCTTCTTTCCTGCAGTCCAGGATCACACCCCCTGGCATGCCAGCTTAGCTGAGCACAGTAACAATTGGAGCAATTGGCACAAAGCAAGCTACTGAAGTTAATGTAAAGATTATCATATTATTTTTCCAACGGTGACCCAATGGTCAAGGCAACTGCTGGCAAGAAATTGTTCACTGCAGTCTTGATCTTCTACTCTTCAAAAGCTTCAGGTGAATTTTATTTGCAGTATTTGGTCCCAAACTCCTCACAGCTTGCCACTAGTGCATTTCAGTCCTCTGATTTCCAAATGATCTGAAGCAAAAGTAGCTATTTCTAAGCAACTGTGGCTTTTTTTTTTTTTTTTTGTTAAAAGGATCAACACTATTGTTTTCCCTTTTTGTGAGAAACGTAAGCAGAATGGTGAGACCCTAACACAGTTAAGGTACAGGCCTGGATGTTAATTTGACTGTACTTCAGTCTTTCCTAGCATTTCCTTATAGCGAATTTCTGTAGCTGATTTCAGTAAGTGACCAACTACTGCACATCCGCTTTGCATGTTAAAACAAAGAGCATTTTTTCAGGAAAGAAAAAGCTGGGGAAGATGGGTTTGTGGCTAAACAATGCAGTTCTTCAGATCCTAAACAGAAATGCTGGGGAGGTGGCTGATGAGGAAAGAAAAGGGAAGAAAGCAAGCCAAAAAGAAGGGGTTAACAGAAGTTTTCCAATCTAACATTCCCAAACACACAAACAACAACAACAAAGCTCCTATCTGACCAAGGTAGAAGAGTGTTAGAAGGATGTAATGCACTCCCTGCAGCATTTCAAACTCAACTTCAAATCTAGGTCTCTTTCCGCATAGCATGTTCATTGCTTGCAGCAAAAACGGGTTCTTTTAAAGAGGATGTTCCTTTATCATCATAGAACCAGCAGTTTCAGATTTCATACTTGTGATCTCAATGGCTTGCAGGAATTTATATTCAGAACACAACTTTCGTGTATAAAACTGGAGAAGAAAAAATGTTGGACAATGTATTTACGTATCACTCAGCAATCAGTGAGAGGGGACTGGAACATCTTAGCTGCCCCAACATTGTTTTTCAGACTTTGGGAAACAAGAAGGGGGAAGACCAAAAATTTTTTTTGCTTTATATGCAGTTTGAGAAGTGGCAAGTTTGAGTTGTGCCTCTATTAATTATTTATTGCCTTATTGTTAAGAAACTGTTTCCTAAGGAAACGAGCAGTTTGTAGGCCTTCAGATTTCCCTGTTAAAACCTGAAATGACAAAATGGCTATTTTAGCACATCTGAGTGTATGTACAAAGGCTCGCGCTATTCATTTACCCTAGCTAGCACTCCTAATTATTCTCTCATCTGAGATCTGCATTTCCCTGGTTTGATAAATTATAAGGTAGTCTGCTCAAACATCAGTCTTCCTCAAGCACAGATTTTCATGCAGTCATGTACACAGAGGGTAAGTGATACTACAATGTTCTTGGTACTTTGCAGGATTAAGAGCTCAGAATGGTTTGCTCATTCAAGACCCTTTAAAAGTCTTGATGAAACCTTTTCCATACAACATGTTTTAAAAACAGACATACGATACAGCATTCGAGGCTTAGAGTACCTCTTCTAAGTGGTCCAAATCTTCCTCTAGCGCCTTAGCAAACTCATATTAATAAAAACCAGAAGCAAGCCAGATTTGTATTATTTTTTTCCTAGTCAAGAATGTAGCCAATCTGGTCCAAACAGCCATTGCAAAAATGCACACATGAGACCAAAGGCAGAGGCTGGAGATGCCACAGCCCTAGACCCACATGGTGATCTTCAAGAGGAACCTTGTGCCTGCTGCCCTGGTGGCCAGAGCAGAGACTTCATGCTGCAGAGAGCTCCTGCAACGAAAGACCTCCCACCCACAAGAACCTCGCTCACGGATATGTCTCACTGGTATACTGACTTTCGCAACATGGCATGAGAGCTAACTCAACATGAATTTCCTGGTGTTTGAGACATTATAGGCATTATTTATTCTTTCTTTTTTTACCTACCACATTTTTAATTAAATTAAATTCCCCATGCATGGTTAGCTATAAAGCGTGTATTACTTACCTGCATCTTCAGATCTTTTACAGTCCCGTGGGTAAATCCATAATTAGTTGGTTTTGTAAAATGAGTATTATTTACTCGACAGGCCAGAATGGCTCTAAAGGAATTGTCCTCATGTCTTGGTTAAGTGCATAATTAGGCAGGTTTTTAAAACCCATATTAAGTTCCCTACATCGAAGCCCTTACACTTCATTTGTTAAATATTCATTTTTTTATTTTTTTATTTTTTAATATGTATTATTTACTCAATCAGCCAAGACAGCATGTAATTATGTATTTAGGACATGTGCAATGCATAATAAAAAACACTCATGAAAATGTATGGAAAAAATTACTGTGCACAATTAGTTACTTTTTAAGTCACCATGTCCTCACCACTTCCACCATTTCCTCTCAAATATCGAGTATGTTCAGAAGAGCAACATTTCATTAAAAAGTGTTTAATCAAGCACTGCATAATGTTATACATACACACACATTTACCTAAACTTACTTAAACTTTCAGACTCATTTCATATACAAAGAGAGTATTTGTCCTCTTTTCCAAGGACTAATGTTACTAAATACCTTTGAGTAAAACTTTATTTTACATTTCTACTTACCTTAACCTCTGGGACAGATATTCATTCTCGTTCCACTGAAGAAGGCAGAGGCGTATTAATCTGAAAATCAGGGGGTCTGAATCATTGCATCCTAGACATCATGCACTATTGCTTTCCAGCGGATATTTTGAGGCATAAAGGTTAGGAGTTGGACAAGTACCTGTAAGTACGTTCACAACATAGCAAGGGAGCACTTCCACAGTGATGATATCTTCTGGGAATAAAAAACTGCAAAAAGCCCATGTGTCATTTTCACGTATTTCTGAGATCATATGCAGGATGAGAGCTGGGCCTAGGCTTTGAGGGCTCTGAACAGCAATGCTGTAGTCAGTTTACGTGGCAATGTTTTGGTAGAAGAGGGAAATAGCACTGCTTTGTGAGAAAATATACAAGAAACATCATGTTAAATAACACATATCAATGTCTATAAATACCTGAGATATTTATGTGGGAGACACAGGGATATGGCCAACTGCTTTTCAGTGGTCTGTGGGGACAGGACAAGGGGCAATGGCCACAAAATGGAGCACAGGAAGTTCCGCACCACTACGCGAAAGAACTTCTTCACGGTGAGGGTGACGGAGCACAGGAACAGGCTGCCCAGGGAGGCTGTGGAGTCTCTGCAGATACTCAAGCCCCGTCTGGACACCTACTTGTGCAACCTGCTCTAGGAAACCTGCTTTGGCAGGGGAGTAGGACCCGATGATCTCTGGAGGTCCCTTCCAACCCCTACAATTCTGGGAAACGAGCCCCACAACGCCTAGGTTTCTCTATCTTCTGTTTAACCTATTGGAGTAACAGCTCCATTAATACAATGTTTCCACAGTCTTCTCACACTTGGATTACCCCTAACAATTGAAAACAGGAAGATGCAGTCTTTCTAGACCTGGCTTGCATGGATAAGAACCCCTGGTTTTGAAGACGACATTGAATGGCGAGTTGCGTAGTGGGGCCTTGGTCCTTGCACAGTCCACAGACCCAAAAGTTTGCAGAGCGGAAACTTTGCAGAGCTGCACGAACACTGAAGATCCAGTTCTGCAAGAAGCTGATGCCAAAGCTACATGGCACTGGGCAGTTTGGGTGAGGAAGAACGAGACTGGCATTCTCATGGTGCATGGCTTAACCGAGTTCAGTCCTGTGGGCTGTGTCAACAGAACTGGCTGTGGTTTGTACCCTTGCAGGACACTGAGGACCCAATTTCATGTCTGTGGGCAGCACGGCTGAGCGGGCAGCGTGCTCTGTGTCACCGGGGACAGAGGAGGGATCGACTGATGGGCAATGTCAGTGTGCCCTGCACAATGCTGCCGCCACCTTGCTGGAGCAGTTGGCGTGCTCCTAGCGCCAAAACGTGCCACTTGGAGCGCCGGGGGCAAGGCGAGGCAGAGCTCCAAGAGGAGGTGGTGTCAGGAAAGCCTCATGGCTCCCGCCAGGCCTCAGCCCTGGGAGCCCAGCCCCGCCCTGCGGCCTCCTGGCGCCCATCGGCTGCCCCAGCTCCATGCTGCCTAGCAACAAGCGCCAGCGGCCTCGCTATTGGCTGCGCCCAGAGGCGCCAAGGCAGGCAGCCAATGGGGCGGCGCCTGGCTGTGATGGAGCAGAGGTGTCACAGAGCAGGGTGGGTGACATGGGGCTGGGGGTGCTGGGGCTGCGGCACTCCGGCCACGGTGGCGCACGGGCGAGGGGCGGCGTTTGGGCTGCTCGTGGCCCCTGAGGAGTGCTCCTGTGTGCAGCTTCTGGTGTATTCTTCATTGCGGCCCATGAGGAGTTCTTCATCGTTCAGCTTTTCGGGATCTCTTCACCACGTTTCCTCTAAGGAGAGCTTCATCGTCCAGCTTTTGGTGTTTCTCCACTGCAGCCTCTGAGGAGTGCCTTCTTGAGCAGCTTTTGCTATTTTCTTCACTACATCGCGGAGGAGCTCTTCATCGTGCAGCTTTTGGGGGTTTTCCCCACACCACATTTCCCCAGAGGAGGGCTTCATCAATCAGCGTTTTGCATTTTCTTCATTGTGGTGCTTGAGGAGTAATTCTTCGTGGAGCTTTTTGTGGTTTCTTCACCTTGTGGCCCCTGAGGAGGTCTTCATCGCGCAGCTTTTGGGCTTCTCTTCACTTTGCGACTCCGGAGGAATGCATCATTGTGCAGTTTGTGGTATTTTCTTCACTACAGCCCTGAGGAGTTCATCGTACAGCTTGTGGTGTTTTCTTCTACTCGGCCATATTTTGGTGTTTTCTTCACTACGGCCCTGAGGAGCTCTGCACCATCCAGCCTTTGGGGTTCTTCGCCACGTTTTCCCTGAGGAGACCTTCATCATGCCCATTTTGGTGGTGTTTTCCCCTTCCAGCCCCTGAGATATCCTTCATCTTCTAACACCTGGTGTTTTTTTTTCTCATTCTAGGCCCCGAGGAGTGCTTCTGCATGCAGCTTCTGGCGTATTCTTCACTACGGCCCATGAGGAGTTCTTCATCGTTCAGCTTTTTGGGATCTCTTCACCACGTTTCCTCTAAGGAGAGCTTCATCGTCCAGCTTTTGGTGTTTCTCTACTGCAGCCTCAGAGGAGTGCCTTCTTGAGCAGCTTTTGCTATTTCTTCACTACGTCGCGGAGGAGCTCTTCATTGTGCAGCTTTTGGGGGTTTTCCCCACACCACGTTTCCCCAGAGGAGGGCTTCACTATTCAGCTCGTCGTGTTTTCTTCACTGTGGTGCTTGAAGAGAAATTCTTCGTGGAGCTTTTTGGGGTTTCTTCACCTTGTGGCCCCTGAGGAGGTCTTCATCGCGCAGCTTTTGGGCTTCTCTTCACTTTGCGACTCTGGAGGAATGCATCATCGTGCAGCTTGTGGTGTTTTCTTCTACTCGGCCACATTTTGGTGTTGTCTTCACTACGGCCCTGAGGAGTTCTTCAGCATGCAGCTTGTGGTGTTTTCTTCTACTCGGCCCTGAGGAGCTTTGCAGCATCCAGCCTTTCGGGTTCTTCGCCATGTTTTCCCTGAGGAGAGCTTCATCATGCCAATTTTGGTGTTTTCCCCTGTTGTTTTTTTTTTTTTTTTTTTTCTCATTCCAAGCCCTGAGGAGTGCTTTCTTGAGGAGCTTTTGCTGGTTTCTTTCTTTTGCAACTTGAGGAGTTCTTCTGCGTCCACCTTTTCGTGTTTCCTTCACTGCGTTTCCACTGAGGATGCCTTCATTGTGCAGCTTTTGGGGTTCTTCACACCACGTTTCCCCTGAGGAGGGCTTCATCATTCAGCTTTCTGCATTTTCTTCACTGTGGCGCTGAAGGAGTAATTCTTCATGGAGCTTTTTGTGGTTTCTTCACCTTGTGGTCCCTGAGGAGTTCTTCATCGCGCAGCTTTTGGGCTTCTCTTCACTTTGCGACTCCGGAGGAATGCATCATCATGCAGCTTGTTGTATTTTCTTCACTACGGCCCTGAGGAGTTCATCGTACAGCTTGTGGTGTTTTCTTCTACTCGGCCACATTTAGGTGTTGTCTTCACTACGGCCCTGAGGAGCTCTGCACCATCCAGCCTTTGGGGTTCTTCGCCACGTTTTCCCTGAGGAGACCTTCATCATGCCCATTTTGGTGGTGTTTTCCCCTTCCAGCCCCTGAGATATCCTTCATCTTCTAACATCTGGTGTTTTTTTTTTTCTCATTCTAGGCCCGGAGGAGTGCTTCTGCATGCAGCTTCTGGCGTATTCTTCATTGCGGACCACGAGGAGTTCTTCATCGTTCAGCTTTTCGGGATCTCTTCACCACGTTTCCTCTAAGGAGAGCTTCATCGTCCAGCTTTTGGTGTTTCTCCACTGCAGCCTCTGAGGAGTGCCTTCTTGAGCAGCTTTTGCTATTTTCTTCACTACGTCGCGGAGGAGCTCTTCATCGTGCAGCTTTTGGGGGTTTTCCCCACACCACATTTCCCCAGAGGAGGGCTTCATCAATCAGCGTTTTGCATTTTCTTCACTGTGGTGCTTCAGAAGTAATTCTTCGTGGAGCTTTTTGGGGTTTCTTCACCTTGTGGCCCCTGAGGAGGTCTTCGTCGCGCAGCTTTTGGGCTTCTCTTCACTTTGCGACTCCGGAGGAATGCATCATCGTGCAGCTTGTGGTGTTTTCTTCACTACGGCCCTGAGGAGTTCATCGTACAGCTTGTGGTGTTTTCTTCTACTCGGACATATTTTGGTGTTGTCTTCACTACGGCCCTGAGGAGCTCTGCACCATCCAGCCTTTGGGGTTCTTCGCCACGTTTTCCCTGAGGAGACCTTCATCATGCCCATTTTGGTGGTGTTTTCCCCTTCCAGCCCGTGAGATATCCTTCATCTTCTAACACCTGGTGTTTTTTTTTCTCATTCTAGGCCCGGAGGAGTGCTTCTGCATGCAGCTTCTGGCGTATTCTTCACTACGGCCCATGAGGAGTTCTTCATCGTTCAGCTTTTTGGGATCTCTTCACCACGTTTCCTCTAAGGAGAGCTTCATCGTCCAGCTTTTGGTGTTTCTCCACTGCAGCCTCTGAGGAGTGCCTTCTTGAGCAGCTTTTGCTATTTCTTCACTACATCGCGGAGGAGCTCTTCATTGTGCAGCTTTTGGGGGTTTTCCCCACACCACATTTCCCCAGAGGAGGGCTTCACTATTCAGCTCATCGTGTTTTCTTCACTGTGGTGCTTGAGGAGAAATTCTTCGTGGAGCTTTTTGGGGTTTCTTCACCTTTTGGCCCCTGAGGAGGTCTTCATCGTGCAGCTTTTGGGCTTCTCTTCACTTTGCGACTCTGGAGGAATGCATCATCGTGCAGCTTGTGGTGTTTTCTTCTACTCGGCCACATTTTGGTGTTGTCTTCACTACGGCCCTGAGGAGTTCTTCAGCATGCAGCTTGTGGTGTTTTCTTCTACTCGGCCCTGAGGAGCTTTGCAGCATCCAGCCTTTCGGGTTCTTCGCCATGTTTTCCCTGAGGAGAGCTTCATCATGCCAATTTTGGTGTTTTCCCCTGTTGTTTTTTTTTTTTTTTTTTTTCTCATTCCAAGCCCTGAGGAGTGCTTTCTTGAGGAGCTTTTGCTGGTTTCTTTCTTTTGCAACTTGAGGAGTTCTTCTGCGTCCACCTTTTCGTGTTTCCTTCACTGCGTTTCCACTGAGGATGCCTTCATTGTGCAGCTTTTGGGGTTCTTCACACCACGTTTCCCCTGAGGAGGGCTTCATCATTCAGCTTTCTGCATTTTCTTCACTGTGGCGCTGAAGGAGTAATTCTTCATGGAGCTTTTTGTGGTTTCTTCACCTTGTGGTCCCTGAGGAGTTCTTCATCGCGCAGCTTTTGGGCTTCTCTTCACTTTGCGACTCCGGAGGAATGCATCATCATGCAGCTTGTTGTATTTTCTTCACTACGGCCCTGAGGAGTTCATCGTACAGCTTGTGGTGTTTTCTTCTACTCGGCCACATTTAGGTGTTGTCTTCACTACGGCCCTGAGGAGCTCTGCACCATCCAGCCTTTGGGGTTCTTCGCCACGTTTTCCCTGAGGAGACCTTCATCATGCCCATTTTGGTGGTGTTTTCCCCTTCCAGCCCCTGAGATATCCTTCATCTTCTAACATCTGGTGTTTTTTTTTTTCTCATTCTAGGCCCCGAGGAGTGCTTCTGCATGCAGCTTCTGGCGTATTCTTCATTGCGGACAACGAGGAGTTCTTCATCGTTCAGCTTTTCGGGATCTCTTCACCACGTTTCCTCTAAGGAGAGCTTCATCGTCCAGCTTTTGGTGTTTCTCTACTGCAGCCTCAGAGGAGTGCCTTCTTGAGCAGCTTTTGCTATTTCTTCACTACGTCGCGGAGGAGCTCTTCATTGTGCAGCTTTTGGGGGTTTTCCCCACACCACGTTTCCCCAGAGGAGGGCTTCACTATTCAGCTCGTCGTGTTTTCTTCACTGTGGTGCTTGAAGAGAAATTCTTCGTGGAGCTTTTTGGGGTTTCTTCACCTTGTGGCCCCTGAGGAGGTCTTCATCGCGCAGCTTTTGGGCTTCTCTTCACTTTGCGACTCTGGAGGAATGCATCATCGTGCAGCTTGTGGTGTTTTCTTCTACTCGGCCACATTTTGGTGTTGTCTTCACTACGGCCCTGAGGAGTTCTTCAGCATGCAGCTTGTGGTGTTTTCTTCTACTCGGCCCTGAGGAGCTTTGCAGCATCCAGCCTTTCGGGTTCTTCGCCATGTTTTCCCTGAGGAGAGCTTCATCATGCCAATTTTGGTGTTTTCCCCTGTTGTTTTTTTTTTTTTTTTTTCTCATTCCAAGCCCTGAGGAGTGCTTTCTTGAGGAGCTTTTGCTGGTTTCTTTCTTTTGCAACTTGAGGAGTTCTTCTGCGTCCACCTTTTCGTGTTTCCTTCACTGCGTTTCCACTGAGGATGCCTTCATTGTGCAGCTTTTGGGGTTCTTCACACCACGTTTCCCCTGAGGAGGGCTTCATCATTCAGCTTTCTGCATTTTCTTCACTGTGGCGCTGAAGGAGTAATTCTTCATGGAGCTTTTTGTGGTTTCTTCACCTTGTGGTCCCTGAGGAGTTCTTCATCGCGCAGCTTTTGGGCTTCTCTTCACTTTGCGACTCCGGAGGAATGCATCATCATGCAGCTTGTTGTATTTTCTTCACTACGGCCCTGAGGAGTTCATCGTACAGCTTGTGGTGTTTTCTTCTACTCGGCCACATTTAGGTGTTGTCTTCACTACGGCCCTGAGGAGCTCTGCACCATCCAGCCTTTGGGGTTCTTCGCCACGTTTTCCCTGAGGAGACCTTCATCATGCCCATTTTGGTGGTGTTTTCCCCTTCCAGCCCCTGAGATATCCTTCATCTTCTAACATCTGGTGTTTTTTTTTTTCTCATTCTAGGCCCGGAGGAGTGCTTCTGCATGCAGCTTCTGGCGTATTCTTCATTGCGGACCACGAGGAGTTCTTCATCGTTCAGCTTTTCGGGATCTCTTCACCACATGTCCTCTAAGGAGAGCTTCATCGTCCAGCTTTTGGTGTTTCTCCACTGCAGCCTCTGAGGAGTGCCTTCTTGAGCAGCTTTTGCTATTTTCTTCACTACGTCGCGGAGGAGCTCTTCATCGTGCAGCTTTTGGGGGTTTTCCCCACACCACATTTCCCCAGAGGAGGGCTTCATCAATCAGCGTTTTGCATTTTCTTCACTGTGGTGCTTCAGAAGTAATTCTTCGTGGAGCTTTTTGGGGTTTCTTCACCTTGTGGCCCCTGAGGAGGTCTTCGTCGCGCAGCTTTTGGGTTTCTCTTCACTTTGCGACTCCGGAGGAATGCATCATCGTGCAGCTTGTGGTGTTTTCTTCACTACGGCCCTGAGGAGTTCATCGTACAGCTTGTGGTGTTTTCTTCTACTCGGACATATTTTGGTGTTGTCTTCACTACGGCCCTGAGGAGCTCTGCACCATCCAGCCTTTGGGGTTCTTCGCCACGTTTTCCCTGAGGAGACCTTCATCATGCCCATTTTGGTGGTGTTTTCCCCTTCCAGCCCGTGAGATATCCTTCATCTTCTAACACCTGGTGTTTTTTTTTCTCATTCTAGGCCCGGAGGAGTGCTTCTGCATGCAGCTTCTGGCGTATTCTTCACTACGGCCCATGAGGAGTTCTTCATCGTTCAGCTTTTTGGGATCTCTTCACCACGTTTCCTCTAAGGAGAGCTTCATCGTCCAGCTTTTGGTGTTTCTCCACTGCAGCCTCTGAGGAGTGCCTTCTTGAGCAGCTTTTGCTATTTCTTCACTACATCGCGGAGGAGCTCTTCATTGTGCAGCTTTTGGGGGTTTTCCCCACACCACATTTCCCCAGAGGAGGGCTTCACTATTCAGCTCATCGTGTTTTCTTCACTGTGGTGCTTGAGGAGAAATTCTTCGTGGAGCTTTTTGGGGTTTCTTCACCTTTTGGCCCCTGAGGAGGTCTTCATCGTGCAGCTTTTGGGCTTCTCTTCACTTTGCGACTCTGGAGGAATGCATCATCGTGCAGCTTGTGGTGTTTTCTTCTACTCGGCCACATTTTGGTGTTGTCTTCACTACGGCCCTGAGGAGTTCTTCAGCATGCAGCTTGTGGTGTTTTCTTCTACTCGGCCCTGAGGAGCTTTGCAGCATCCAGCCTTTCGGGTTCTTCGCCATGTTTTCCCTGAGGAGAGCTTCATCATGCCAATTTTGGTGTTTTCCCCTGTTGTTTTTTTTTTTTTTTTTTTTTTTTTTTTTCTCATTCCAAGCCCTGAGGAGTGCTTTCTTGAGGAGCTTTTGCTGGTTTCTTTCTTTTGCAACTTGAGGAGTGCTTCTGCGTCCACCTTTTTGTGTTTCCTTCACTGCGTTTCCACTGAGGATGCCTTCATTGTGCAGCTTTTGGGGTTCTTCACACCACGTTTCCCCTGAGGAGGGCTTCATCATTCAGCTTTCTGCATTTTCTTCACTGTGGCGCTGAAGGAGTAATTCTTCATGGAGCTTTTTGTGGTTTCTTCACCTTGTGGTCCCTGAGGAGTTCTTCATCGCGCAGCTTTTGGGCTTCTCTTCACTTTGCGACTCCGGAGGAATGCATCATCATGCAGCTTGTTGTATTTTCTTCACTACGGCCCTGAGGAGTTCATCGTACAGCTTGTGGTGTTTTCTTCTACTCGGCCACATTTAGGTGTTGTCTTCACTACGGCCCTGAGGAGCTCTGCACCATCCAGCCTTTGGGGTTCTTCGCCACGTTTTCCCTGAGGAGACCTTCATCATGCCCATTTTGGTGGTGTTTTCCCCTTCCAGCCCCTGAGATATCCTTCATCTTCTAACATCTGGTGTTTTTTTTTCTCATTCTAGGCCCGGAGGAGTGCTTCTGCATGCAGCTTCTGGCGTATTCTTCATTGCGGACAACGAGGAGTTCTTCATCGTTCAGCTTTTCGGGATCTCTTCACCACATGTCCTCTAAGGAGAGCTTCATCGTCCAGCTTTTGGTGTTTCTCCACTGCAGCCTCAGAGGAGTGCCTTCTTGAGCAGCTTTTGCTATTTTCTTCACTACGTCGCGGAGGAGCTCTTCATCGTGCAGCTTTTGGGGGTTTTCCCCACACCATGTTTCCCCAGAGGAGAGCTTCACTATTCAGCTCATCGTGTTTTCTTCACTGTGGTGCTTGAGGAGAAATTCTTCGTGGAGGTTTTTGGGGTTTCTTCACCTTGTGGCCCCTGAGGAGTTCTTCATCGCGCAGCTTTTGGGCTTCTCTTCACTTTGCGACTCCGGAGGAATGCATCATCGTGCAGCTTGTGGTGTTTTCTTCTACTCGGCCACATTTTGGTGTTGTCTTCACTACGGCCCTGAGGAGTTCTTCAGCATGCAGCTTGTGGTGTTTTCTTCTACTCGGCCCTGAGGAGCTTTGCAGCATCCAGCCTTTCGGGTTCTTCACTATGTTTTCCCTGAGGAGAGCTTCATCATGCCAATTTTGGTGTTTTCCCCTGTTGTTTTTTTTTTTTTTTTTTTCTCATTCCAAGCCCTGAGGAGTGCTTTCTTGAGGAGCTTTTGCTGGTTTCTTTCTTTTGCAACTTGAGGAGTGCTTCTGCGTCCACCTTTTTGTGTTTCCTTCACTGCGTTTCCACTGAGGATGCCTTCATTGTGCAGCTTTTGGGGTTCTTCACACCACGTTTCCCCTGAGGAGGGCTTCATCATTCAGCTTTCTGCATTTTCTTCACTGTGGCGCTTGAGGAGTAATTCTTCATGGAGCTTTTTTGGTTTCTTCATCTTGTGGTCCCTAAGGAGTTCTTCATCGTGTAGCTTTTGGTGTTTTCTACAATGAGGCGCTTTCTGGCATCTCCCATGTCTGCAGCCAGACCGACAGCTCCATGCCTGATGTATGAAGAAGCACATTCTTCTGTTTGTTTGCAATCTGCCTGCCGATCATTTTCTGTAGAGCTGTCTTTTTTGTACTGGGAGGTGCCATGTTCTGTCATGCTGCTATAAATCTCTTTCAAACCATTTCCGGGTTCTCTTGCCTCATGTACTGGGTTTACGTGGCAAGGTTTTGGTAGCGGGGGGGCATCAGGGTGGGTTCTGCGAGAAGAATCCAGAAACTGCGCCATGGTAGAGAAGGGACCGCTGCTGGCCACAGCCAGCCCAAGAAGCGCTGTTGTATGCGCGTGCCTCTGTGAGGCCAGATTTAAGAAAGGTTAAAAAAATAAATAAAAAATTGCTGCAGAAGAGCAGCTGGGAGAGAGGGAGGAATGAGAAACAGCCTTGCAGACGCCAAGGTCGGTGAAGAGGGAGGGGGAGAGGTGCTCCAGGTGCCGGAGCCTGCAGCCTGTGGTGAGGACCACGGTGAAGCAGGCTGTCCCCCTGCAGCCCATGGAGTACCACGGCGGAGCAGGGTTCCACGCTGCAGCCCGCGGAGGAGACCCCGGTGGAGCAGGGGCAGAGAGCGACCGAGAAGGAGCGGCAGAGACAAAGCGCTCCAGACTGACTGCAGCCCCCATTGCCCCACTCCCCTGAGCCGCTCGGGGGGAGGAGGTGGGAGAGGGTGCACCGGGGGGGAAAAATCTTACTGTCTCCCTACTCTGAGTCTGCTTTACCCATCACGATACCTGCTGAGTGATCGCCCCGTCCTTATCTCAGCCCTTGAGCCCTTGGCATCGGATTTTCTCTCCCTTTCCCTTTCAGGAGGGGGAGTGAGAGAGCGGCCGTGCTGGAACCCGGCTGCCCACCCAAGTAAAAGCACCACACAGTAACACCTAAACTAAAGTCCCTTTGCTGCAACAGAAGTCCTTTCTTCCTTTTCCCACATCTATGGCCTGGGGAGAAGTTTGCTCGCTTTTTATTTGCAGCATCCTTCTCTACATCTCGGTTCTGCCTGCTCTTCACATTAAAGCCTTAGTCCAGTAATCCAATGGTTAATCCTTCCTTAGAGACCATGTTTCCTAAAAGTCTGATCCTAAGAAGGGTCGTTCTTAGCACCACTTCCTGGGTTCCTTGGATGCTTTCTGCTTGGTGTGTGTGTTCCTTGAAATACAATCCTCAGAAATGGACACAATTTCAGTGGAAAATTTCACAGTAGACCCCACGCTCTGGATAGAGCAGTCTTCCGTCAGCCGCTCCCTCTCACCTTCTTCAACCTGCTGATGGGAGCACGAGGTGGAGGGTGTCGCAGGCTTTCTGAAGGCGACACATGGAGATCTTCCCTGAGCAAGGTGTCCCGCTGTCAGAGAAGGAAACGGCTTTGTTGTTTGTTTCTCACCATCGGCACTTTGTTGCAGTTTCAGTAGTGATTGCCTAACTACACATAACCTATTGGATTATTTCTTTGAGTGTTTTTGCAGGAGTGGACATTTAACTCATTAGTTCAAATAGTGAGATCATGTTCATGCCATTCACTTACTTTTCAGCCAAATTCAACTTTTCATAGAATTTGCTAGCAGAAAGTGTCCAGCAGATGGGCACAGACAGGATACGGGGCCTGGAGCATCTCCCCTAGGAGGAATTGTACTGTATTTTCTCACCCTTTCCCTTTGAGGAGGGGGAGTGAGAAAGTGGCTGTCGTGGAACTCTGCTGCCCACCCAAATAAAAGCACCACAGATGTGCATTGCACTGTTTCATTGGCAACAGAGCCAAAGCAAGGAGTCGTAACTCACACAAATATAATTCTAAAAAAACACCTAAGCATCATTCCCTCACGCTGAATGCATTAAATATCTTCAGATGTAATGCTCATTGCTACATATAGTGGCCAGGTTCCTGAAGTACTAAAAGGTTCCTAAGTACTGAAACACCAGTTCTCATGTGTTTTACTTGGTGAGATACCCAGGTAAATGAAGGGCTGTTCCCTTGTGCTCTCGGACCTAGTAGCCAAGCCATTATGGAGCTGAGGTTACTGGACACCAGGTTATCAGTAGCATGGAATCTGGAGATCTGAAACTTTTTGGCAAGGTTTAACGTTAAACAACCAGAGCCAAGTTTGACCTCCCTAATTTTATTTCATACTTAGCACTTCCAGCCTGAATGAGAACGATGTGATGTTTAGTAACTTTCAACCTGACGGCCTTGTAGTGTAGTTTAACCCGGCCGGCAGCTAAGCACTACACAGCCGTTCCCCACCCCCCCTCCCTCTCTGGGTTGGGTGGGAGAATTAGAAAGAAATGAAAGCCTCTGTGCTGACATAAAGGCAGTTTACTAGGACAGAAAAGAAAGGATGATGATGATAATAATAATAATAATAATAATAATAATAATAATGGTATGACTACTAATAATGTGTACAAACAAGTGATGCACAATGCAATTGCTCACCATCTGCTGACCGATGCCCTGCCTATCCCTGAGCAGCCGGTCCCCCTGCCGTGGACAGCCCCCCCAATATTATTTTTTCAGCATGACCCCAGATGTGTGGACTACCCCTTTGGCCAGTTTGGGTCAGCTGTCCTGGGTCTGTTCCCTCCCAGCTGCTGCTACTCTCCCACCATGCCTACTTGCAGGACAGAGCGAGATGCTGAAAAGCCCTTGGCTTGGTGTAAGCACTGCTCTGCAACAATTAAAACATCAGTGTGCTATCAGCATTATTCTCATCCTAAACGCCAAACACAGCACTATATTGGCTACTAGGAGGAAAATTAACTCTAACCTATAGCCTAACCTTGCTATTCTGATAGGGTGATCTACATCAGCTTCTGCTTGAGTAGAAAGGGCAATGCCCCCCCACTGTGGGCGGTTAAACAAGAACTGAGCTCTCATTTGTTCTCAGCTCCCAGTCTTTCCCCACGGCACCACTATTGCACCCTTGGAAGCAAGACACCGGGACATGTCTGTAGCTCCTCAGTACCATGCCCAAGTGGAGAGAGAAATGCTACATGTATAATGCCATGCTATGGGGGGTGGTCCAAATCACAGCCCAACGCCAAAAGTACAACTGCTATCACACAACCAAAACAATGGTATGTCCCCTCACACGGCCCAGGTCAGGCAGGAAGGCACCAGCTCCCCTCAAAGCCTCATCCACATTCATTTGAGTCATCTCCTTCCCCCAGGTGCAGCACCAAGGCCAAGCCACATGCCAAAGGCATGACATACTGTGGAGGGAACTTGCCAGAAGTAGAATACGACTCCCTTCTGGAATCTGCTCAGGTTGCAGGCACACAATAATCAAATGCAATCAAGGCACAGCAGCTAAACAAGTTAGCACCTGTCAGCTGGGCCTCTAAGCCTACCTCTGGAAGCACCTTTATGTTCCACCCAGAAGCTTATTTCAGAAAGGGCCATGCAGTGAAAGCTGCTGCCTTCACCCCGGTTTGTTCAGCTTTTCACCACCCCTCTGCTGCAAGCTATCACCTTAATTTTAGCTGGCAAATCCAACTCTGAGTGCTCTCTTTTGCTTAACTGCAAAAAAATAAAATAAAAATATAAATCAGATGGCTTAGTTAAAACAGAGCTCGGAAGAAATTTGGCTCCCCAAGCACTGAAGCACAGAACTCACTGCACGTTTTATTCTCCTCAGACAGCTGCTTAGGGTGATAACCTCTAGGACATCGGCGCTAACAAATAGCTGGGAGCAAATTCAGCCCCTTTTGCAGCACTCCTCTGGAACAGCTCCAGCCCACTCCAGCTGCAAAGGAAAGCATGCTACCTTAGATCCTGGGGGAAAAGGTCTCAATTTCAGGCAGTATTCCCAGTAAATATGAAAAAAAGAACAAGCTAGGCAAAAACAGACAGGTTCCTTAAACAAAGACTGTGACTAATTTTAAACTATATT
The DNA here is from genome assembly GCF_963932015.1 of Anas acuta. Taxonomy (NCBI): domain Eukaryota; kingdom Metazoa; phylum Chordata; class Aves; order Anseriformes; family Anatidae; genus Anas; species Anas acuta. Next base: position 3,158,091 of record NC_088981.1, read on the forward strand.
GTCCAATCATATTGATCATTATAGCCACTTACATTTACTGTAAATCTGCTAGAGCTTTCCTGGTTTGTTTCTTTACTTCAATATAAAAACAAGAACTCACTCCCACAGTAGGCTTGATATTTCCTGAAATAACACATGAGTGGTGGCTATTTTACCCAGCAGGTTCCTTTATCACCACAGAGCAGGAAAGTTGACAGGCTTTGTGTCTGAAATGTAATTAGCTTGTGGGAGTACAGTCATAATGAAAGTAAAATTTACATTATTGCAGGCAAGTGACTGCTCTTCCAATGAGAGTAAGACGTGAATTCCGAAGCATGGTTTTGGGGGACTTATTCAACTGATATCCTCAAACTTCCCACATCTGTTAAGGGGAAGGGAGGCAACAGGAGGTTTAGATCAGGTTTCTGTGTTAAAGCTTTTTAAGACCTCAACAGAAGAAATGAATGATGGAAAATGACCAACACCACTGGGCCACAGTCCCATTTCAGTCCCTTTCAGGACTCACCCTGATCAACAACGGAGAAACTCTCTTTTAGAAGCAGATATAGAGGTTTACAAACCCTTTTAAAGCACAAAAAGTAGCTATTCTTCACTAAATGTAAATACATACATATAGTTTCCTAAGGTGAATTCTCTAAGCAAATATATTTGTAGAGCAAGCCTCAAACACACTGCAATGTAAAACACTGCCTCTCTATTCATTTCTGAAAGGCTGAAACACAAGAAAACAAGTGTTTAGGACACAACTACACCATGGCCTCATGTTGGTACAGGCAAAAGAAGAAAAAAAAAGTGCAGTTTGTTCCAGGGAACAACAGTTTGCACTGCAAACAGTTGTAGCCCCATGTGACAGAGGCAAGACTTAGCAATCACGTTGGAACATACTGTATATTCGTAACCAAGTCCTGCACTCCCATCCTTGGGATCTTCCTTGTCTAGATGCTTTTGAATTTGTTGGCCCTGCCTCTACAAAACTCCCAGGAAACAAATAACCTTTTCTCAAGCCAAATATTTTGTAACGAGGTTCTGCACCTATTGATAGCATCTTTCCAGGAAAAGGAGAGGAAGTAGGAAGCTCTCCTTCATTTAACCAGCTGCTTAGAGGAATAACATAAGGATCTGTAACAACAGCTCTTTTAGTAACTGCATGGAGATAGACAGAATCATAGGGTGGGAAGGCACCCTGAGAGACAAATGGTATTTCCTTTTCACATCCTTTCAATGCAGTCCCAAGCAGGGCACAGTGAAAGAGACTCGCATCCTGTTCCAGTGGTGCTACGACCTCCTTGATCAGGGAAGTCTTTTTTAAAATCCAGCCTGAGTCTCGACAAAGACACCAATCACACTCCATTCCAGCCATCATTGCTCTAGGCTCTGTAACCCACTTCTTCTTCTATTTTTTTTTTTTTTTTCTTTGTGGGCCACATTTTCTGGAGTTCTGATTATCGTGTTCTCCTCTAAACTGTTTCTGACTGATCCAAACCTGTCACAAATCACCTTGCCCCAAGGAGGATGACAGGCTCCAGCTAGGACCTTATAAGAAATCAGAATTCAAGGCGACTTCTTGCAAACATTCTCTAAGAGCTGAAAACTCTGCAAGAGTTTTACGGCCCGTGCAGTAAAACAAAAGAGGGCTATAAACAAGGTTGTTTCTACAAAATGTGGTGTTAAGCAAGTTACTGCATTGTCCTGAAAAACAACAGAGGAGTGAACAGTGGTCCTTACTAGCGTGAGGTGGCCGGCATTCACCCTGCTCCCATCATGTTCTCCTTTCCCTTGCTCCCCATTTCCTACCACCACACTGTAATCTTCTGTAGCTCACCGTTAATGGCACAGGACCATCCCTTATTTCTAACAGAAGGATGTCTGGCTCCCAGATGAAATGTTCCTCTCATGAGCCTTGAGGACTGCTTAAGCCTCTGGATGCAGGCATAGCTTGTACAACAACAACGTACAATAACAATTACTGGTGACTGGTGACCGAAAGGCATTGCAGTATGTATAGAAACCAAATGCAGGGGTCATCACACTGAAGTTTGATAATTTTTGTCATCACCCTATCCAATTAATTTAGAATTATTTCTTAATGAGTGGACTTACAAATTGGTATTACGATATCCTTTGAAGTAAAAGTAGGTCTCAATCTGCCTATTTAATTTTTATTTTTTCCTTTTCCTTAAATCAGCAAATCCTCTACATAGCCTCTTGCTGATTTTAAGAGGCATATGGTTCTTAATCCAGCGGTGTATGAATTATGGCAGTAAATGGCTTTGAAAGTGCCTCGAAAGCAAAAATATGGAAATTTCCCCCCCCAGGAGACTAGGATGAGCAGTCATTATTTTTGCGATTGCAGAGAACACTGCCCAAGTGTTCCAAGACTGCATGCATATAATTGTTTGTCTCTTTCTCCCTCTGAAGTATTTTTTAAAAACTGTAAAACCTCAGACACACTCAAGGACAGCTTCCACAGCTTGGTCAAGAACACCAGCACATCTACATATTCACTAAGTCATAAATCTTCGATGCTTTGGCTATGCATATATGACACATGACCCTTATTTCTCCCTTGTGGTTGCCCTCTGAGAGACAATAGAGGTCCACTAAAGCACACGGCTTCCCTCTTAGGTAATATTTCATATATATCTCTTTACAACTACCAACACATCAAGGTAACTGAGCTGCAGCCTGGGATGGGAATTTAACCATAATTGTCTTAAATTGTCTAATTTGGATAAAATGAGCAAAAAAAATCCCTCAGCTATTTGTTAGTATAATAATGTCATCTATATGTTCCTTGCCTTGTGGTATTCTGCTATGCAAAGGGGAATGAACTATACTCTGAATCCTTTGGATATTTGGTTCGATCTGTCTGTCAGACATTAATTAGTTTCATAGCAATCTCTCACTGCTGTCTTGTGGAAAGACAGCAAGACTGAAAAATAAGCCAGGATGACAAAGGGAGAGCTTGACTTGCTGCTGACCAAAGAAATCTGTCATTAAGAAAAGGTTCAGAACTCAGATCTGAAGCTGCTTTACCTGCCTTATGGGAGTACAGACGACTGGATTAAAACATTAACACGTTATTATATACAAAATCATCTTCTCAAAGAATGGTCTGTTTGCTCATTTATTTCTGTGTACAAAACGAAGAGAGGGAGATTTTCAGAGCAAAGCACTGGAACTCAACCATGCGACTCTCGCTAATGATAGTGGCCGTTAGGCAGCCAAAACACTGAACGAGGTTTCCAAATTAACCTTAAAATAACATTATGGGGGCCTCGGTAGCAGCTCTGCAGTTAAATCCATATTAAAATTTGCACTTGGAGCACAGCTAATGTCCCAGGATTTCCTACTGAAATTACTCTGCATCATCTCCCTATTTTACATTCTGAGGTCTAATTCTCTTCTTCCTAACAGCATTTTGTAACACTTGTACAAAGCTTATTTGCAGCACCAGCAGAAAAGTGCTACAACAGAGTAGAGAGCCATATCCCAGCTCTCCAGGCGACAAGGAAATTTACTCACATAAATTTAAATATAGTAACTTTCACTCAAAAGAGAAATTTGAACTTGTCCTACTCAAAAATCTGGAGCTCAGACTCCCACCTTGTTTAGGCTAGTAGCCGTAAAGAATCGCGAGCTTTAAATCACAAATACAAAATTTTGTAGGTATTTTAAAGAGAGACCTTTTAATTTATTTTCCAATGTAAATGAACCCATTGTATTGTTCCATCATCAGCCTTCTCCAGCTCGAGCAGACAGAACTATACACTTGGCTCAAGCCACGGCACTATTTTTCCATCAGTGCCCAGTAGCCTCACTGCTCACCTCTGAATTTCAGCAATGAAGTGGAAAGCAACTCCCCATTGTTGAGTCTCTGTACGCAGGAAAATTCACTTTCCATGCCACACGATGCTACATCGCTTCTTGAAACATGTGGTGATCCCTTCCTTCTTTTTCTCAACCCTCAATTTCCTGAATCTCTTCAAATAATGCCAATTTTATTTAGATTGCTAAATACAGGGAAAGTTTTAAAATACTGATTGATAGGCTATGTTTTTATATGAGAAATATGTATCAAGGCTACACTGCAACACTGCTTTGCAGAAGTAGGCATGTCAATAAATTCCTGGTCTATAAAAAAAAAAAAAGGACAAAGGGAAAGGGACAAAACTAATCAAGTCTTCTCCAAGGTATTTCATCCCCAGGTTGTTTTAAAGGATTACAGATGGCAAGACCAGAGTATTCTCAATCTCCTGAAAAATAAATAAATAAATTATAATGGCAAAATGTGGGGGCAGAGACAGGCTCGTTGATTCCTTCCCTGTACTTGAAACAATTCAGGAGAGGGCTGTGTAGAGACGTGAGGTTGTTTGGAGTCAGGGCTGGCAGCTCCTGTGGGGAGCGGGCAGGCACGCGAGCGCTGGAGCATCGCCGCTCAGCTGCTCTCCAGCGGCACATCGATGCCCAGGGGAAGGCAGCTCCACAGCTCGCCAGCCTTAGGAAGCACCCGATGAATTCATATCATGTTTTAATGGGTAACCAGACTCCAAAGCTTTTTTAAGTTAGTACATTACTGGTGCCTACCAGTGAGAAGACAGAAATGAAAGTGACACCAAACAGAATTTTCCATCTACCGTCCTAACATCTGCTGCTAAAACCACAACAGGCAACCAACACTCACACCAGCAAGTTACATTGGTTAGCTTACTGTACCAGCCAATTATTTTTAATGTAGACATAGCTAATGTAGGTGCTGGTACAGTTTATTCTAGAATCCCAGGATGAAAAACACCGTCCTAGCGAAGATGCAGATCTTGATATTAAAATAGCCAAACTTGATAGAGAAGATTTGGGCACTGGTGCTCTCAGATCCAGGGCAGAAAGGATGTGTTACACTTCAGGGATCTGTCCCTGAGCAGCTGAAACATCGGACAAAAGTGGACAAAAGCAACATGATTCTTCAAAATACATGATTTAGTTGGAAGACCTTCCTCACATCTCACCAAAGATCCTATATATTTATATCTCTACAGGAGTTTTGAAACACTCACTAAAGGCTGCTTCCTCCCCTACAAATGCCTTGTATAAGCTTCCCTCGTTCTCCAACATAACACTGCAATGAAGCCCATAAGCCTTTCTGTTTAACCTTAACTGCAGAATGATGGTAAAATCATTAAAAGCGAAACCACTAAAATGTGAAGAACGCGCCAGATTCCTTACTCACTTTTTATAGTATCTTATTCAGGTTCTAGTGATTTCAATACAAGTTCCTCTGAGATACTAATGAGACACTTTAAGACACCTTGCTATAACCCAGCCACACCAACAACTTTAAGTGCCTCCCCCTAGAGATGAAGCAACTGGGGAAGAGCTTCCACATCAGAAGGATGTTAGCCCTTCCTTCAAAACATTTCAGACACTCTCAACTAATCTAATGTAGGTTTGTGGGGCAAGCACATTTGGGTATTTTTCAGAATTCCTAGTTTTATTCTAGTTAAATATGCCATGGAAAAAAAATCCCTTTACTTGATTTCCACTGCCTCTACTTTAAATTAAGTTTAAATCTCATGAATCTGGAAAAAAAAAAAAAAAATCACAGACAACTACAGTACTGCTACGATTTTCTCAGAAGGAATACTTAAAGAGAGGTTTCTGAATGCATAAATGCTGCGGTGTGAGCCCAGTGTATACACCAGAGCATCTCCTGGGCCAAAACACATCAGGCCACATTTCAGAGGGTCACCTTCTGATATTGCTAATTGTACCAGGAGTTACAGGAGGAATATCAGGACTATATGAAAGACAAATTTTGTTAGTCTTTCCAAATCTCCAGCAGACTGTTTTGTGGTCTAGGTAAAGATGCATTCGACTTCATCCAAACCACTTCACGCATTTTTTTATTACGTACTTGTGTCAAAATGTTTCAGTTGTCAAAATATTCACCTCTGAGCCTGAGCATGTAAGTACAAGTCCACGTATTAGTTTATCCATCAATGTCCTGTCTGCATTTTTGTCTGCATTCCTGGAGTGCCCATCACCCTGATGCATAGGTGCCAGTTTGAATTCTCACCCTGTGTTAGTTTGACAGCTCTGTCAACAGGGATGACAGAGCTGTACTGTGCTTCTGCTAAAATACAAAACCGTGGCTACTTCTGTCCAGCTCTGGTAGCTACTCAGGTGGAAGCTGGTGGCTCCATTTCAAGAGGAGTAGCAGGTGCAGTCCCACGTTCGGGTCAGTGTTCCCTTCTGCAGTGAAACAGGCTATAAATCCCGAGCCTGGACAAAAATCTCCCTGCTCACAGATTGGCAGATGGTTCATGCAGTGAGCACACTACCAAGGTCTAAGGGAGACTGTTAAGCATGAGAGAAACAACATATATAAACAAAGTCTATTTTGTTCTTTATTCTACACATATCCTAAGCAAGGAGAATTCCTCCTTCACACACACACAAAAGTCCATCCTTGTGTTCAGATACCCAGAAGAGAGATAAAATAGCAGTTCCTGTAGTACCCAGCACCATTTTAAAGGCTGAAAGCAGAATTAAAAAACGGGGTTTGCTTCCAGGTGCAGACAGATGTCTGATGTGAAGATATTGGCTGTCTCTTACCAAAACTGACAGACATTTTTGGTGAGGCTTTTCCTAACAGATGGCAGAACTTGGGTCCTACCGATCATAGCAGGATCTGAGGGCATTCAGCACAACAGCAGGATCTGACCCAAAGCATGGCTCTGAGCACCAGGTTCCCTCCACATTGTTAAGAAAAGGTATCAGCGTGAAAAGGATGCGAAAGAAGATGTTCAGACACTAAGCATCGGATTCAGCAAAAAAGACCAACAAACCTTTACAGTATATTGTGATGTTTTCTTTTGTATACTGTATCAATGACCGTGTAGTATGCTCGCTGAAAAACCAGCCCTTGGTAATTGTCAGGGAACTTCATTCTGAGTGCAGGCTCTACTGGAAATTAATTGCTTCAGTGCAATCTGAACCACATCATAAATGTCATGTAGAAGTTGCAGGGAGTGAGGAGGCAATGACAGCTCTATCCGCACTGTTTCATTTAAAGGTGGGTAAAACACACTGCGACAGAAGTGCTCTTCATCAATAATTTAGTCCGCAGTGTAAAGCCAAGCCTTGCCAAAGATGCCAGGGGAGCAGCTACCTCCCTGGTTTTAATGACACCAGCAGGGAGGGGTTGAGGGGCCAGCTCAAATCAACATTCATTGCACATCTGGGCATGTCGGCAGATGAAGATATCTAGGACTGAGCTGACAGGACAAAGGGTTGAAAAAAGAAGTGTAACCTAGAAAACCTTTACTTTGAATTCTTTGTATAAATTCAAGGGGGATGACAGTTCCTAAGGTCATCTTACATAATAAAACTACAGCTATCTACATAGAGAATTTTAACTCTTTCCAACACGCAATCAAAGAAACTGCAAGTTCAGTTTATATTATTCACTTTATGAATGTAAAATGCAGAATTCTTAATTCTCTGAGAAGAGCTATTTTAATGAGCAGGATGTTAACATTTATATGCCTGACTTCATCGTAATAACCCTAATTACAGTGCCATAGAAGCCCCACTGTAGTGGAGGGTCACTGGAGCTCCTATTATAGCCCTGATCTTAGGGGAGTTGAGTGTCTTTGCCATTTCACAGCGCATCGGCTGAAGCTCTCCGTGTAGCTTAGCACCGTTTTCCTTCTCCTCAAAATTAGTGGTTTACAGCTGCTTAGTTTGGTTCTTACATAGCTTCTGCTTGCTTGAAACAAGTGCTTTTGTTGCTTTTGTGGCAGTCTCTACACAAAAGCCCACTTACTTTCTCTGCAGAGAATATAGCTTTCAGGTGCAAGGAGACCATGCATCATCATACCAGGCTCCCGTATTCTCGCGCCGGGAGGTTGCAAATCCTCGCAGGTACCACACTGCTGAAGCTGTCCTGGTTTGCAGGGCCGCTGCGATTCTGGCAGAGCTTTTGTGCAGTAATCTCACACTCCAGGTTAAACGTCAGAAGCCTGGTTTTCGGCCGAGTGGGTGATGACTCACGTAATCGTTCCATGGTGGCATGTAACGCCAAGGCAGGGCAAGACAAATGGGGGCAGACGGCCTCAATCTTAGTGATGTATTAGTTACAGGTTATAAAACATCAAAGTGTTCAGCTGTCATCTAAATCTGTAAAGCGAATTCCTTTTGTCCAGATAAGAGAACCATCAAAAACCGACCGCTTTCACCTCCAGTGTGGCCAGAGAAATTTTCTGACAAATTTTGCCTCTGCCATAGTAATAATCCCCACCTCTGGCAAGTTAGGACTGAATTATTTAACCTTGCAGCACCTAGAGCTATGACTCAGTGCTACTGAAGGATACAATTGGCTTTGCCTTGTCTGGCAAAACTACATAATTCTTTTGCTTCTTATTTTCTGTTCACATTTTTTTAATGAAATATTAGGTACTTTCCATTATCTCCCAAGGCCCCGAGTAATCTAGACCACACCAGAGCTGTGCTCACAACAGAAGTTTCACCCGTGATAGCTTCACTGAGGGCCCCGGCAGGTTTTATTCCCGACAGGGACCATACGGGAAGGAGACAAGTGAAGGAGCTGGGGGAATACAGTGGGTGGCATCTCCCCTAATTGCATCTGACATTTCACTTTCATTTTGCAGTGAGCAATCCAGTTCTTCATAATAATAATAATAATAATGTTAAAATGCTAATGCCACCAGAAGTGGCCCCTGAAAGCACTGCAGAAGAGGTGTAACATTTACATTCTGGAAAAACTGAACTGAATAGGCAGATCATCACCAGCCCAGGTGATGATTTCCAGGAGGGGACTTGTACAACAGTAGGTAATGATTGTATTTGCTGACTGTGAATGGAAATTACAACCTAATCCTTCCTGTATTCATCTTTTGCCAAGGAAGGTGCTTGTGAAGCCATCTTGCAGTGGCTTTCCATTAGAGAAGATGCAGTGATGCGAACACCAAGACAGAAGTCTTCCAGGCCACTGCTGTACTCTGCCCTCCACATAGCGCCACAGGCACCAGCCCACTGCAAACTGCCTAACCAAATCCCATATTGTTACAGCAAGTCCTGCCCCAAGCGTCGCCAAAAGGAACCCATCCTCCTACGTACTCGTTACCTGCTCCCCGACACCAGGCGAACGGATGATGCTGTGCTGCCAGTGGTTCTTCTCAGTGCTACTGTACATGCTGACGGGTTAAAGGCAAAGACAGTAAGTATCTGAAAATCACATCAGGAGTTTGGCTAGCTCCCTGAAAGCTTCCAAGTTACTCTGTTCACTGTAACTGTGAGATTTATTAGAAAGGTCATTTAAAAACCTATTGCAGTGTTGTTTCTTTGCACTTTTGGGAAGAAGCCTGAATTTTAGAGCAATAGAAAACTGAAGCTGCATTTCTGTCCCTGCTGAATTGCAGAAAAGCAGGAGCCCTAATTATAATAAACTCAGACAATAATAGAAGCCTGCACTACTAATGTACATGCAGACAGATTAAAATAAGGGTGTGCATGTGCACTAGAAAAGGATAAGCATAAAGCCATATGTGACAGACTTTTCTTCCGAAGTGCCAGGCTAAGCAGAGCAATCTAACAAACGGGAACAGAACAATGTCAGCTCAGAAAAGCAAAGGAGCAATCCGCACCCACAAACACTTGGTGCATCTTTAAAGACCAGTTCTCTTCCACCAAGCCCCATCATCACCGTCTACCCCTCGCCCAAAGCAAGGCTGTGAAACGGGGATGCAACGGCAGTGAGCTGCCCAGGCAGGCGTGAACAACTTCCCAATAGGCGAAGCAGCAGAGGTCCAGGACCTCTTAACTGCAGCAGTCAAGTGCATTAACTTGTTTAATTTTAAACGGCTATTGCCAGGCTCCCAGCTGGTGCAGCCTGGCACAGCTCCACGCATTTCAGCGGAGCTACTACAACTGACACTAGCTGGGGATCTGGCCCAGTTTCTCAATTTGTCAAAAAGACGGCAATTCTTTGGGCGCTCTCCTGTCCTATGCATATTGTCATAAAACATCTCAGGCTTCAGAAGTTACAGCGTGGTGACAATTCACACCGGACACGCTTCTGAACCTTCACTCTCCTGGCATACACGGCAGGATTCCTCCAGAAGTAACCTCACTGCGTACCCTGAGTGCTGAGCCCCATAACAAGCCACCCCCTCTCAGGACAACAAAACGATTAGGCTAAGCTAGAACTTCTGAAAAAAGGAAAATATTTATTTATTTATTATTTATTTTTGTGCATGGAACACTGGAGAAATTAATTGTGAAAGCAGAACAAAAAGTCTAAGGGATAAGACATCAGAAAGAGCTGGAGAGTTGGGAATACCAACACAAATCCCTTCAGCTCTGCTCCTTCCTCCTCAACCTGTGAAATGGGTCTGGGGAAGATGCACCTGCCAGGAGTCCTGCAAACACCGAGCAGGACTCATCTTTTTATTAACAGAATTTGAAAGGACCAAAGTTTAGTAAGTACCTAACAAAAGAGACCGTCCAAGTAAAAGTGACAAAGTGTGACTTTGCTAAGCGGGCAAAGAACTATTTTATCCAGCATGAAAATCAGCAATGATATGAAATTACTGTGAAATAGCAGAAATATTTAATGGTTGTACTCATAACCAAAAAAATAATCCAAGGCCTGAATCTCCCCCCAAACAAATGCCTGTCATATAGCCCAATAGGCTTAATCTGTCATAAAGCCAAATACTTCCCAGAGGAGGTGATCGTTAGTTTGAACATTAATTTCCCTTCCCCTCTTCCTGTGTATCCATTAAGTGGAATAACAAGAAATGTTCATGACCATAAGGTGCGTTTGATGGCAAGGAGTAAAAGAAAATGTGCAATTAAAAGATGTAAATGATAAACTGTATAGCTTCTCAGCTGGCTTGACCAATATGTGGGACTTCTGGGACACACAGGTTTTCTGCTCCCGTGCTGAGGTCGCTGAACTGCAGAGACACAAGGATGGAGAAAGTTGGAGGGGAAGAGAGAATAAATTAATACTCCATCTTTTTCTTGTTCACTTAGATTTGCAAAACATGTTTCCTGAATGAGTTTGAAGCCCAACATATAAAAAGCTGACTATTTATATATTTGATTCTTTAAAAGCAATTAGGAATACAAAGCAGATGGTACAGCATTGTAGATTTCCCTTTTCATATTGCTTAAACACTAGAGATCAATAAGTCTAATATAAACAGATGATTTCCATAGCAGGGTTTATAATTAGCTGGCACTGAATGTGTCCAAACTCTAAAATAATTAGCAGAAGCATGTGGCACACCATTAAAACCTTGTGGCTTGTCTGCATTTACATTTATAATTATTAAAGTTAATTATGATGCTTGTGGTGTGGTTCCAAGCTCCTTTACAACTTAGATTAAATATTTTTTCAGTCCTACTTTTTCTTTCAGTCCACCAAATGCCAGCACTTTCAACAAACTTCATTTCATCAAAAAGAAAAAAAAGGGGAGGGGGGGAGGGAGGGTATTTTTACAGGAGTGACCTGAATGTTTTCCTACCAGTTTTATTTTTCTAAAGGGACATGCCGCAGGAATTGAGTAACTCATCATTTTGAGGGGGGGAAAAACAAAAAACATCCCCAATTAGACGTAATAATTTTAAGGTTTAAGAAAACCGTTATACTTAAACCTGATGTAAGGTTTTAACTGAAATTCAAAGAAAGATAAACAACTCTAGCTTAGCAGAACATCTCAGTGACATTCAAGACCTTACACCAAAGTAAATCTTACTCTTACATGCTCTAATCGTGTACTATGTCTGGAAAAAAAAATAAAAAAAAAGAAAAGGCAGCTGGACTGGGTATAAACATCACGTATTGGGCAAGGACTTCTGAAGGTCTGATTTGGGTTTACATGTCTCCCCACAACCTGAGCTACGGAAACGTGCCGTCAATCTGTTTGGTCGCTTATGAGAACTATTTTCCCAAACATTCATCATTAAGACATTCCATGCCACGTCCAGAACCCCAAAGAAGTTGCATTGTTTGCATAATACCTTTTCTTCAGTTACTCATTTTTCTGAACTTTTCTATAACGTAAACTAAACAAAATTCAGCCCTACCCCAAATGTTGTTGGGTCGGGGCGGGTGCCCTGCAGAACACAGACCCTCTGCAAGATGATGCTTCTGCAGTACAGACCCCATCACTCATGAACCCCATGCTTTCACCCAGACACAAGCAGCACTCTCCTGGTAGGCAAGTAAAAATGAATTTAATCCACGCATCTGCCTTCTGGTGTGAACCATCTCATACCCTAAGTTCGCAGGAGCACAGCTTAGAAGAGCACAGTGACCCTTATACCAGGTGTCATTTTGCCAATATGAAGCTCCCCACCAGTCTGTGTTCTTCCAGCCCTCCAAATGCTTGACACCACTCAGCCACCCAGCTGAGTGACTGATACATGCTGTCCTGCTGCAACGCCTTGTATGAAATGTCCATTCTTGACATGGTTCAACTCCAACGTTACCTGGCGAGAACTTGATTTTTTTCCAGCCCGTTTTCACCATTAAAAATGTGCAGCAAAAGGCAGAGCTTCTCTACTCCCTCTTCCTGTTTAACCACCGTGGAGAATGTGGCAGATAAGCAGCTCGTGTAGCAGAAAATGCCACAAGTACCCAATTCCCGCAGTGGGAACTGTTCTGGCACACCACTCCCAGGGAGAGCAAAACCTAATCTTTTGCATACAAGTTACATGACTTTGATCAGCTGCTGGATATAGCAGGATACCTAAATATAGGGCCAGACCCTATGCCTTGACAGTATATAAGTTTTTTTTGTTTGTTCCCCCCCCTCACTAAAAGGAAATCAAATATTTCTCCAAAGTCAGCGAGAATTGAGGATAGCTTTTACAGAAACAGAGCCTTCCAGCTCCAAGTGCTAATATTTGACATGCACAAGTGCTCCCATTTCTGAAATCACAAGGAATACCTGATTACTAGTATAGAAAACCCTCACCTTCCCCCCCCTTTTTTTTTCTTCCCCCAAATGCATTTCTGTTCTTTATATAACATGTCCATCATGAACTTCTTGGCCCTCACTCTTGTTTCCTCTAGCTCAGGCCAGACCTGGAGATGTCTGGAATGTGACAAGGCAGTATTAGCCTGCCAACTATATTCTGTTAGCAAATTTATTTTCTTCTCCTAGACTGATGATAAAAATGTCATGGTGTGATGCTTTAGCAGGCCCAAGAGCTGCCCACCTACAGCTGCAGGGCTTGAAGAGAGCTCAGAGCCAAGAACGCCATAAGGAGAGCAGACAGCAGCTCCACCAACTTTGCTCCTTCTGCATTGCTTATTCTCCTGCTAAATGATGCAATGTGACCCCCTCAGGGATTCCAAGTCTGATCATGTTTTTCTCACTATTTTTTCTTTCCTACTTCCTCCTTCTCCTTGACTAAAGCAGCCCAAACTGCTGAATTTTTCATGAAAGAGATAATATCATTGTACATAAGATAATGGCATTCAAATACATCCATCTGCTTGTTAGCTCTGACTACATCGATTGTGTTTCTTCTGAAAGAATATTTTACCAAAAAGGAAAAAAAAAAAAAAGGAATAATAAAAAAAAAGGTTCTCTTTTGTGGTATAAAATATTCACATTTTCATAACGGGAATACAGAAACCCTTTTACATACTTTAGATAAGAGAATAAAATGAACTGAGAAATTAAGAAAAGTACCCTTGAGGTCTTGCCAGGAAAAAGTATTTCCTCCCTCCAATATTTCATTAAAAATCTAGACAGGTTTTACAATAAAACACTGTTGATTCCCCCCCTCCTTTCTTTCAGTAAACAGTATCTCGTTGCAGAGATGAAATACTGCATGCCAATGACGGGGCCTTTTACTAGCCTGAAAGTTTTCAAACATTCTAGGTCTGGAGGATTACTCCTACAGCATCCCGTCTATCTTCCTTCCCCATAAAAACTGGCCAGCCTAAAGTAATTCAGTTTATCATTTTACTCTTTTTTGGCTACATGGAATAAGACCATAAAATATGTGATATCCAATTACTGAAAATCTGATGAAAAATTACTCTCAGAAGTAGAGCAAGTGAATATATTTACTGAATTTCGGATGCTTTAGATAAAAAGGAGAGCGCGATAAAACCCTGCCTATCAATTTTACACACACTGAATCGCTTTCACTTCATTTCCTATAGGCTGCGTACAACCACCCCTGGTTTTGAAGTTTCATTTCAGCAAACAATATAGTCTAATTGGCTTGTTTACATTTATTACAGACACCTCCCAAGATCTGAGATGTGCTTTGTGCTCCTCCTTTGACCTGCTTAGCAGAGCAACTGCTCTGGAGTGCCTGCCATCTTAGGCTCTTATTTGAATAACTCTTGTTTAAAGAGCAGCTACAGAACCAAATGCAACATTTCTCAGACTTTCTTGAGCACATTTCAATGCTTAGTGCTGCAATGGCAGGCGCAGCAATTAAATGTAAATGACAGCAGTTGATCTGATTATTTCCTTCCCTCCAATCTCCTTTTCATTATAAGCTTGCATATTAAGGAAGCAGGAGGGAACAACACCCATGAACGTCTGTCCCTTTGTTTGCTGGGGAGGCCTGTGCAGAAGCGTGCCTCTTGCAGCATTCCCTAAACCAAGGGAAATGAGAAGCAATCCTGATCCACAGGAAGCTTGCACATCTCAAAGCCTGCAGCCCAGTCCCCTGCGTGCTCCACGGCGGGATCCCAGAAGTCACTGACTGCAGCTACCCATTGCCTATGAACTGATGCCTTCTTGGAGAGCTGTGGAAATTAAAATGCATTTTTTACTGGAGCAGGACTCAATCATCTGCAGCATTTCCAGATAGGAAGCTGAGCTCGTGCCTTCTCTTTTCAGCCACTGCAGCGCTTGTTCAGCACCGCGTGAGGGTTTCTTCTCCATCAGCCCAATTCACTCTCAACCCACCTCCACTCCACTAGGAGAGCTACACTGGCCAGCGACCTAGCACGTAGGTAAGCCCACAGGCTGGGCAGGGAGCAGCAGCAACAAGTCTCTAACATCGCTCTCTGCAACTGTTTCCTGAAGCACAACTTAAGTCTTCCCGTGGTCATGGAGAGAATGATGCCTAAATCACTCCTCAACTACGATTTGGTTTCTTCCAAAACTGATTTTAGTACAACTGCATACAGATACCCTGATTCAATTGCAGATGTTCAGCAAGGGCAGAATTATTCACAAGTTCTCAGTTGTGAATTATTTTTCGGCTCCATTGACCAACATGTCTCACTTCATACTGTAGTACTCTATATTAATAGCTGATGCTGAGTTTCCCAAATGATGGCATCTGTGCAGCAACCAGGGAGCGAATTTTTCTGGACAAATGCCTCTCCTTTTCTCTGACTTCTCATCTGCTTGCTGCCTGTTGTAAATTTACTATGCAACATATACTGTGGGAGCTTTATGTCCTAAACAGGGAGGACATGTCCAGTCCAGTAAAATAATGCTTTTATAATGATTGCTTCAATACTGTTTGTGCAATCTCTTTGCAAAATCTTGTTATTTCTGATTCTTATCCTACAGCTTGATATGCATAATAGCTTGAAGGTGCTGTTGATGGAATTTTTCCAGCTCTTTGATGCGCCAGCAATGACTTGTCCATATTTCACAGCCACAGACTAATGTGTAAATTACTACAGCAAAATAAACACTAACTCTGGTATTCTGTGGGATCCCATGCAGGTGTCAATTTATGATGCAATCTCACATGCAAAACATGCATTTTTAATTCAGCATGTGATTTCTTAGACTTCTGATAATCTCTTAAAAAATAAATGAAATCCATTACCCACACTGGTATGTTGATTCTGATACCGTATCTTGCATATGCTTTTCTGGCTCTGGACTGGAGCATAACCTTGCTTTTCTTCCGACTGGCGATAAATCTGTAGACTTTAGCTGCCACAGCAAATTTGTTGGTCGTGAACTAGAGGTCTTCTATAGTGTGTGCAACGAAAGCAGAACCACCTGCGCAAAGAAGTTCACATATAACCTTCTCCTTCAGTGCTGTGGAGGCCTTCAATCTGCTCAGGTTAAAGAGCTTGCCAGATGTTCAAAATTTAATAAATATTCCTGGCATCATGTCTCTAGTGGCATCATCAATCATTACTACAAAGAACAGTCCAAAGAGCAGTCTGTGCCAAAATATACCTTTGCTTGACTCCTTTTGCTATTACAAATGGATCCAACAGAGTGCCAGCCACAGCCTCCATCCAGCACACCGTTGTGCAGATGACGGATAATTTCACAAACTTTTCTGGACATCCAGGAGTTCGGAAATAGTGCCAACAATTTTTACAGAGCTAGAAGTCTAACAGCATCAAAAGCACTGGTAAGGTCAATGAAGACTTGTTACATGGGCATGCTTTTCCCCCTCTATTTTGATATATATATATATATATATAAACTAAAAAAATACAGAGCAAACAGCTCATATTACATTCTAGCAACCTCTTAGATAACACGTATCACCCTAATACCTGCAGCACTCTGCTCACATTCAGTTAGCATTCCGTCCTTTTCCTGAAATTAGAATTGCTATAGAAACATCTTTATTTGTATACCATGCTGCTGAAAGATTAAGGTCTCTTTGAAAATTCCTAGCCTAAGGGCACATAATTTGGGCATGTGAAGGTGACAACAGGCATTGATTCCTGGTGGAATTACCGACCCCAAATTCTTACAAATTATTTTGAAAATTCAGTTTTAATTATTATTTTTCTATACTCCTACCTAGATAGATTTACAGTCAAATTTCCTATGTTATAAGAGGGCTGAAATAAACTGAGTGAGATTTTACTGAGGTATGCTTCATCTTTTTTTCAGAGTATATAGGATAGCTGCTTTCCCAAGGCACATGGAGTGACTATTAATATGGCCTCGCAGTATTTGATGCCTTAATTCCCTATACTTTTTCCTCCTTAATTTGAGATTTTTTCTGTTTCTGAGATCATTATGCGGACTATTTTAGATTCTTAAGAAATCTTGCCCCTACTTTTGATGAACTTACGCATCTGAAAAACAATCAACAACAGGAATTATGTTTAACAGGTAACAAAAAAGAAAGGAAATTGCCTTATTTTCACTTAATTGTAAAGAATATAAAAGTATCAGGTCAGTGGAAGCAGAGGTGGAAAAAGCACTTCAACCAGTTCAGAATCTGACATGTTGTGTGTTGTCAGCTTCAGTCAAGAATTGTTTAAAAAGGAGGAAAACAAACTGAAGATAGTTCTGTCCTAACAGATTATAGTCTTTCCCTTCTTGTTTGTGTCACAACAGTGCTAGGTAACTTTAATTTGTTCATGCGCCTGTTCATTCAGCACAAAGCAGAATTCGCATTTAGGATTGCTGACTGCAGGGACAATTGGCCTACACACACAAAACTTTCCAAAAGCTGTTTCCCCAGCTGGAAACGGGGTGCTTTGCACACTGCTGCAGGACATTCTGTAGCTCTGTAACGAAACTATCTAATAGTTTGCTTTCTATTCTTGCATTTCTTAAACACCAATATTGCTGAGCATCAAGCTTGCTATATGCTTACACCAAAAGTAAGGGACGGTTTCTGAGGAAAAAGTGTTTTCTTTTTATTGTTTAATAAAAATTAGATGTACTTTAAGGAAAGGTAATGAGGGCTTTAGATCCTTCAACACACAACAGCAGGGAGCTGAATTAGCACTGTAAGTGGGACAGACCCATTGCTTAAGACACAAACTCGTCAGAACATGGCACTGAAGAACGTATCGCACGAAGCAATCTCACGTTTGCATGGCAATGGATCAGAGCCAGAACAACAAAACTTGTATAACCTTAGAAAAAAAAAACTATCATTAGAAACACATCCATTTTTACATAAGTGACCTAATTGTAAGAGGTGTTATAAGGTAGGTGACTGAAAATACGGCCTCTTGAAAAATCAAGCATGAATTCATTGCAATAGTACTGCCCTCACCTTCACTTTACTCTCCATGATCAGCACTCAGAGACAGAAGCAGTTACCCCCAGTTACTCCTCAGGACAAGCTACAGAAGAAAATCCCAAAGCTTTTTTTGCCTGGCAGGCAAAACTGAATGTTACATTTTCCACATGGCTGTCAGAGAGAAAAGAATTTGGAAAGGAAAATGGAGAGAGGGAGAGAAGAGAGGAAGGACACAGGGAAATTAGCAGGGCTTCCTTTAAAAGGTAAGTTCATAAGAACCTAGCACTGCTGTAAGGAAAGCTGGTACTTTGCCGCATAGGAGAACTTTGGTGAACTAGCCTGTATAAAATTATAGAGGTTATTATGTTTGTAGCCTCCTTGCTGTGCATTCTTCCACAGAAGTGCTTGCACCTGCTGTGTGTGGCCAAATAACATGAATTAAAAATGCTGCACAGCGACGAAGTTCAGTTTCAGATGAAAATACCTCAGAACTGGCTGGCTATTAACACCTCAGTATCTCCAGTGGACACCATCTCAGCTTCTCGCTGGGCTGCTGATAACTTAATGTAACCAGGAAAAATATCGTTAGCTCCATGGTGCACCAAAAACCTGGCTAGAACCATCAGCTTCCAAAGGCCATGGAGGAAACAGCCCAGGCCACTGCCCGAAGGAATAACCTAGGGCTGTAATTTCCCCACACTGGCCCCCAAAGTGCAGCATGTACACCCGTCTGCCTTACAAATAAAGCACATGGTACAAGGACATGCTTGCCACAATGGCCACAAGATCCTAAGCCATTGTGCAGGAGCCACTGGCCTTAGGGATAATAAAACTTGGTTAGACAACAAGCACAGGAGGTAACCGACGCCAGGTCAGAACAGAGCTGTTTTATGGGTAGCTGTATATTAGTTTTAGGACAGGTCTACTGGCAGGTAGTGCCCTAAATTATGTCCAGGAGACAGGTGAAGTGAGACAAGTGGAACGGACAATAAATGCCAACTGCTGCAGGAGAGGTTTATGGGGCCAGCAGTGGTTTAACATTTGGGCAAATGTCTCAGACATGCTAATTTTCTCCTCCTTGCTCTGCCTGGGATGACCAATTAGCTGTAAACACAGCGCAAATTTAAAATACCAGGTATCAAATCCTTCTGGAGCCCGGCTCACAATCAGTTCTGCAGGTAAACACGTTCAAAAAAATGCCACGTAACGCTGAACAACGAGTAAATACAAGGAAATTGCAATCTGCTCACATTCTGTCAAGTAAATTAATTGCTCAGTTCTACTTTATTAGGGGACCTTTATGGTTGTGGGCCAGCCTGCCTTGCTAAAATCCTTTGATCACTCTTAATACTGGAAGCCCTCTTTTGTGAGGCTAACTTAATACTGTTGTATTCATGCAGCCTAATCTGAGTAGGTGCTAAGTGCTTTGCCAGCAGAGTTGTTGCCGAGTGTGGAGGAGAGATCATTCTATTTATTCAATTTTATACCCTTCAATAGGGTGGACTTCTTTGTTTACATGATAAATTTCTTAGCTGTCATTTTTTTTTCCCCTCTCGGTTTTATGTATTATACTGTGTTCTGTCATTTTGTTTTTCTGTTTCTCTTTATCAGAAATTGAAGTCGTTTCAGAAAAAAGCTGATCTTAAATCTTTTGGGCTTCAAAATTAGCTGTTGCCTAAGCTATCACACATGCAGGTCAAAGTTTAAAGGCTGATCCTACATCCAGAGAATTCAATACCAGAAGTCCATTTGAGACCAAAGAGGCAAAAAAAAAAAAATGCAGATCCAAGACTGCAACTTGCCTCTTCAATTTTATCAGCTGCAACACAAATTGTAAACAAGACACTACATGCATTAAAAGTAAAAGGAAGCTGTGGTCTTGCCACGAGACACCGCCCAGTGCCAGCAGCCACAGAAAGGCGGCCACTCTTCATGGGAAATCCGGGACACGGTGAAGTCCCTGAACTACCACTGTAGGGCCAGGATTTCGCCAGGTGACCTCTTTTATTGCTTTCAATCCATTACTTCAAAATGAATTGGAAAGGCGCTTTAGAAAAAACAACAGAAGGAGCAAAACAGGGAAGGGAACCAAATGTTTCCTTCACCCAGAATGTTAACTAAAGCTTGTAATCAGGAAAAATCCAAGGGTCAGCCCTGCAGCTTCGCTTTAATTGTGCTCCTCTTCAGATAAGGATCTCTTATGGGTGTAAATTGCCTCGCACTCCCTGCATGTATAATGTCCAACGGAGTTCGAGAAAGGGCTTGCGGTGTTACTGGAAGAAGAAAACGTGCAGAAGATAATTTTTATCCACATCATAAACTTACTCTGAGCCTTCCACAAATCAGGATATGTAAGCAGAAATTGAAGTTGTAATTACAAACCAGTGTGAATATTTAAGAAGAACCAAGATAAGTCTCATATCCCAAAAAGGGAGGTTTCACCTTTGTTCAAATAAATTTGAAGTATTCTTTGTTATCCTCGGAAATAAGATCAAATGAACCACAACTGCCACATGTGGGTGGCAAAGAGAGGCAGTCTCTAACTAAGGGGATTACTGAGTTCATACAAACGATGTGAGCGCTTTAAGTACATCTTTCTCAGGAGTCACAGTGACATTCCTCGCTTTTTTTAATTTTATCTTACCGGATTTGCTATTTTCCCTTCCTTATACCAGCCCTAATCAATGCTGCAGGTCAGGTTGAAAGAATGGACAGCCCTAGAGCCACATACATTTAAACCACTTTGATGCAAATATTGATCCAAAGAGCATAGACATGTGGAGGTGCTGCTTTTTTTAATGGACAAGCTTTCCCCCTCCCTTTCTCCCTCCCTCTCTCCAAGGTTTGCACTTCATGAGATAAAGCAGAACTGTCTGCCCAAGAGCAGGAATGAATACATGAATTAACAGATCCAAAGATAGACCAGCCTCAACGATAAATTCTGTTAAATCCAGAAAGCAAGATGCCATCTGCATGAAATGCAAGTGAGTTTCATGGCCTTGCTTTCTCAAGCGTTTCCATTTTTTCATTCACACTTTCTAGTGAGGGTACGTTGGCAGACAACATACGCAGTGGTGGGAGAGAAGCAGTGCTTCATGTCGGCGTGATCGGTGCTGCTGACACAATGTCCACCATGGCTCTGTGCTTAATTCCCATGTACACAAGGCTATCAAAGCGTTTTATTAGAAAGCCACTGTCCATGGCTTATATTTAGAAACAGAGAGCGAGTCCAAGCCGCAATCCAAAGACGAGATCAAGGGAAGGAAGGAATTCTAAGGACCGCTTTGAAATTCAACACTAAAAAGATCTGACATTCTTCTATCTGTAGGCATTTTTAGGCTGGACTGAAAATAAAAAGAAAACCTGTTTGTACAGAGAAAGCTTGCCTGGCCCTGTGCCAAGACAGGAAGTCTATCAAAGCTGGGCAGTGTTTGAAAGCAACAGAATACTAGAACCAAAAAAAGAAAAGGGGGGGGCAAGAGAAACTAGAGTGAAAAGAGTTACTTCTACATTGACTTTTTTTTTCCCCCCTCGGATTGTTGCATGCCCCTCGTGCACAGGGCTGTTGCCAGCTTTACCTCTGCTCCCCGTCCGCTGGGCTCAGGCTGCCGGCCTCCATCGTGTGCGAGGAGGATGCGGGCGCGAGCCTCCACATCTGCACCGACACAGGAGGAATCGGTGCACCTCTGGGCACAACTGCCGGATCGCTAGGGTATAAATCAGGTTGGGTGGTCAACAGCAAACGTAAAACAGCCCCCATGTGTGTTTATCAGAAACACTAAGGCCTGAAGATATCTCCGACGTGTCAGGGGAGGATTTCTTTTGTGGTGAAGAGCCGGGACACATCCACAACACACGGGCACATGCTTATAGCAACACAGGGAATGTTGTCGTTCAGCCTTTGACCTTGGAAGACCATTAATACCTAACAGATGCTGTCTGTTTTTTAAATTCCTTATCCCCCCCCCCCCCTTTTTTTTTTTTGAATTTCTGGCTGTAGTATATTCAGGTACAAATGGTGCTGTCATCTTGAGCTACAAGTTAGAAAGTTATTACTTTTAATATGCCACTACCTTAGGCCTCCACTGTTATGTAAAAGAAAAATAACCTTGTGTGACAGTTTAACATTGATCGATGTGCCTGCCAAATGCAAAGAGATAAATAAGCAGGTGATGAATAAACAGCACTTCAAGTAAAGACATTACGCCGCATGCATAAAACGACGCCAGGCACCTAGGAGCCGTGGGTGGCCGAAGGTTAGCCATTTCATGCCCACTCAGTAAAGCAGACTTAATCGCTTCCAATATTTTCTGTTAAAAAGCACGCTTAATGAGCCAATTTCACAAGCCCAGAGAAACTGATTATTATCTCCGAGTTCCAACTGAGTTGGTTGTTTTCCAAGAGCCAGTTTTTCCTTGACGGGATAAAAACCTTTCAGAAAAAGGGAAGGGGAAGGCGCGGGGCCGAGGCGGCGCGGCACTAGATGGCAGCGTTGCTCTGCCGGGAAGCGAGGCCGGGGCTCCTGGGAGCCCCCATCCAGCTCCTCGCCCTTCCCTCTGCCTCCCCGCCTGCCAGGCCCTCCTGGGCAGCACCTGCTGGGCCGGTGGCCTCGCTGCCCCTGTCCCCGGGGAGCAGGGGTGTTTCCCAAAACCCAAATTCACGCGGTTGGCCACAGGGCGAGAGCAGTGAGGGCAGCGAGGCCGCGGCCCTCGCCGGCCTCCATCCTCCTTGTGCCTCCTGGCCTCCTTGATGCCGGCCGGTTTCGGGGCAGCGGGCATCTCGCCACAGGGCGAATCTGAATTTGGCTCCACCGAGGACTTGTCTCTCACTAACTCTGAGCAATCCCAGTTTCCTGGGGCACTCCTGCTTTTGGGAAAGGAAAGCCAGGCCAGACTCATCCATGCAACGGCAAAGGGACGCTGCACTGGGGCAACCGTGTCCCTTGCAGGGGGATGGCGATGTGCCACCCTCCAGCTGCACAGCACCACTGGAAAAGCCCCCAAAAAAGGCCCAAAGCAAAAGAGAGCGAGCCCCCAAACTGGGATTGTTGTCACCAGCAGCAGTTAGTCAATCGCCGCGTAGGAAAGAAAGCCCAGCAACTAGACCCCGGCATATAATTAACTCATCTATCAAAAAAAAAAAAAAATCAAATTGAAGTGAACTGTTGTTGGGCTCTAAATCAGAAGCCAAGTTAATTATTTTTTATGAATATTCATAGGAAACTTGTACAATTTCCAAACTAGACTTCAATTACTAATCAGTTAACTAAATAACTGGTATTTCTCCTACTTCTCAGGAAAAACTGATTTTTAAAGGAAACAGACAAGCAGATAGAAATGTTTTAAAGAGCAGGAGATATTGTTGGAAGCCATATGGTAGAAATCCGCTGTTTATATTGCAGATGCAGCTGTAACCCATCTTGTTTGGGCTTTACCTTCCCTATGCCCTTGCTCAAATTTGCTGCTTACTGTAAGGGCTGGCAACTGACCCCCAAAGCAAGGGATCATGGAGTATTTGGTTCCCCCCATGGGAGGAACAGCCCTTGCCACATGCACACCCCTCTCGCAAAACGCAGGGACAGAGGTGTATGTCTCTGGCAATTCACCTTGCCCAGTCTCACGGATAACACGAATTACCCAGGGGCTGAGACACAACTGGGAAACCCTGTGATTATGCTGTAGATATGCCCACACAACACATTTTGGTCAGGAATATAAAAAAATACTTAGGAAATAAGTATGCAATTAGAAATAAGTCACCAGGTCTTCAGTGAACAGTTTTGCAGAAAAGCACATCTTTGAGGTGTTAAAGATGGAGCTAAAGATGGAGCCTAAGGGTGTCTGGGCAGCCTCCACCACTCCTGCACAGCACGGCCAGCCATGCAGGGCTCAAAAACTCAATGCCACGTCATGCACACCTCGTGCATCTCACTGCATAAAGGTCATTTTTATGCCCTCCTCATTTGGTGATAAGGTGGTGAGAAAGCATAGGCAAATACTTTAAAACATTAATCAATAAATTACAATGGTGCAAGCCCACGTTGTGCATTCCCCAAACACAGAGAGCTGGGTGCTCACACTGACGAAGCTCCAGCTCTTAGGAGGGAACAGCGACTTGTTCCTTCCTTCGCTCCAGGCTGGTGCTGACTTGGAAATGGGCACATCCCAGATGACAGAGCCTAAAAAACACAAGCTACTTCTGGCAGTATAATATATGGCAGATATATGCATCTGGGCTTAAATCTTTGGAAGATTCGTAGGCATCTAGTATCTACTAAAATCAGTTACCCCATGGGTAGCAAAGTGCTTAAATACCTTTGAGGTAGTGGTAAGCTGGGCCATTCTGCTAAAGAAAATATGCTCCAGGAATATTTGTGTGGTCTACGTTAGCCCTATGAATTGAGGAGGTCTCCCATGCATTTTGCCAATTTAAGGCAGATTGTGATTGGTTTCTGACCCAACCAAGAGATAGATTTGATGAAATAAGACTGGTAAAACTCACTTTAGGACAAAGGTTGATTTGATAATCATAATTACATTTCCACTATATCTATTTTCTTAAGTGTTAGTAGATTTATTAGACTTTTCCTGTATAACCTATGGCTGATTTGCAGCTTCCTTGGCAATTTCTTAGTAGGCAGTAGCAATTTCTTATATCTTCAGTAATGTCTTGAATGTACATTTTTTATATTAATGATCTCACCAGGAGAAAAAGTGTACCGTGAATGCATGATGGCCATATGGAAAAGACAATGAAGTTTAGTAATTAAAACTGAAAAGGGAAAGAACTATGCAGTAATTAGAACACTGATTAATCAGCTGATAATTTTATCTTGATTAATGCTGCTGATTTTCCTCTTCTTATTGACCTAGGAAAGGTAGGTTTAGACCAATTAAATATAAATTATTCCCTTTTTTCACATTCCAGGCAGATTCCAGTGTTCTAAGTCATACTATGTTTAAGATGTAGCACTGAATTGCTCTTACTAAATTGGGCAGCTCAACAAAAGGTAAAATAAGGTTTATGTTCCAAACATGCTGATGCTTTCATCTAAAGCAGAATTGGACAGAATTGGTTATTTCACTATTATCTAGGGAATATTAAAATTAGATTAAATTGCAGTGGAAAAAAATAAAAAGACTTTGCCTGTTTTAAAGCCATAACTGTAGGAAAACTAAAAGGATTCATTCGTTTTATTAGGCCCAAGATATGGATGCATAATGTAGTCCTGAAACTTAAAGGAAGGGTTCCGTATTAATGCTCAGATTTCTCTTCATATGCAGAACTTTATTGTTCAAGGGGGAAAAGTGTTGCCAGCACCAATCCCAGTCCCAAATCTGTTCGCAAACCGTAAACAACAACACCTATTCTTGTTTTCCCATACACATTTAGGGGATTAAAGCTACTTATTTCAAGTCCTGCAACAATGGAAGGAATTTTATGTACAGTCGCATTCCATTGCATTCATATGTGAATCAGGGTATTTCAGGTGGAAGACAACTGCTTTACAGGCACCAAATCTATCCTTTTGCAGCTGCAGAATGCAGACACCAATGTTAAAGATACTACACCTTCTAAAAGATAAGTATAGAAAAGCTTTCATGAAAAATACAGGACTCTTAGCATGAAAATTCAGACAAAAACAGCGCTTGCTAGCCATGTGCTTTGACTTGCTATGGCAAGAAAACACGGCAGTCCATAGAAAACAAAGCCATGGCCATTTCTTTAGAGACCACTTTCAACAATAGTGTGCACTGTGATTCCACACTTGCCAGCCAACTTTGGTTTTATAAGCTGACATAGGACTTCAAGATCAGCGAAAGTGTGAAAAGGTAAAGGTACAAAACACACGTCTCTAGTGCATTGCTTCTTGGCTGCTTTCTCTTCGCTGGATTTTCAGGTAGCAGAGAACAGGCGTACCCATGTGTGATGCCAAAAATGATGCCAAAAACCAACATTTTAGAGAGAAAGGGGAATTCCACAGACCCTGAGTGAAGAATTTCATCTGACAAGAGGCTCCTTTTCTGTCCACCATCTTAAACACTTTTTCCAGTTTTGTCCCTACTGTATAACAAAAGGGCAAGCAGAATTACATATTGCAAGTAAGTTATCCAATTGATTAACACTTCCTTGCTTTTCCTGTACCTTTCATAAAGCAACCCTTTCCCACTCTTTGTGGAATGTGAATCTAATTCTGCAATCAAGTTTTCAAGTGTTTGACCACTCATAAAAATCATGTAATGTTGTTTTCTCTCTTGGATGGAATTACTCAGCAGGTCATAATGAATGACAAAAAAAAGACCAAGCAGTACAAAATGTTTTGTTTGAATATAACTAACTTGTTAACAAGCACATACAGGTGTGTATAAGAGAAACACATCTTCCTGAAGCAGAAGTAGCCAAAAGAATATATATATTAAAAAAAAAAAAAAACAGAATTGGTGAGTTTTCATGTTATTAGATCAACTCCATTCATTACCGTGTCTTTCTGTGTCAACAGAAAAAGCACTTCTGTGTTCTCTAGCAATGGTGTGAAATAAATGATCCCCTGGTTTGGACCAAATCAAATGAGTGAAAATGGATGGATGAGCCATGACGTAGCCAGCACTTCACCACTGCATCACTCATCCAAACCCAAAGTAGGCTGATTGTGCAAAAAAAAAGAGGGGCGGGGGGGCTTCTGTAGTAATTGATTGCCTTACGCCAGCAATAATCCAAACCTCACTAGTTTGCAGCTTTTTGGGTACGTTACTAAGGTTAATTAGGCCAAAAGATTGCCTCACTTTGTAGGTCAGGCATACCAGTAGATAAACTAGGCATCAAGCAAAATCATATTCTGCAACTATACATATTTGCTCTACAGCTAACAAAACTTTCAATTTTCCTTTTCAGGATCAAAATTTTATAGACACAAAATTAAGAAATGAGGTACAGGTGAACATAAGCCTGTTGTGAATTTTCAGAACTAAACAATTACAAGAAAAATAAATACCCCATTAATTCCCTATTCCATGTGTCCCAGTACATCCAAGCTATGCTTTGACTATTTTGCTCAGACTATAAGCTCTTTGGGGGAAAGGGGTGTGCAATGCCATACACAGCCTGCGCTTACTTATAAAGAAACAAAGGCTAATGTTTTCGAATTAAGGTACCTAAATACAGCTCAAAGTTGCATTCACAGTTAAAAAAGAGTGATGTCATGTTGAATCACAGTCATCCACAAGTTCTTTGGCATCTCAAAGTTCAGATTTTTAAGAAACTTTTATTTTTAATCGGACGACTCCACCTAAGTATGGGTTTCTCAGCTAAACTTTAGGCATCACAGTTTGAAATTGAACTGGAGAGCGTTTAGCTAGCTGGAAGCCTGTCTCTCTGGGAACATGATGTTTGTTCAGCCACAGAATTTCCAAAACAAAAGGAAGCCAAGAATGAGAAAAACAGATAATATAAATCATTATCAACTATAGCCATGCAACTACTGTCCAAGGACAATTTTCTTCAAAAAACTATTAGGTCAGGAGATGTATAATATTAATTCAATTAAAAGTAAGGCAGAATACATTAGAAGAAAACCTCCCATCTCCGCTCTGTATAATCCCATTTGTGCATTAATGCATAAAACGGAGGAGAAGAAACAATAAGCTAAATCCTTCACATTTTCTCACTTGTTGGTAATCTTTCATATGTGACTGAGAGCGGGATATAGTTACACACAATTAAGTATAACTAGTATACTCATTACTAAGTACAACTGTAAACAATACACTAGCAATATCACAAATTGCTAAAAATTCATGAGGAAAATGGAAAAAGTACAACAAATAGACAAACTATTTCTAATAATTTGAAAAAAATACATAGGATTGTGCACAGTGAACTGTTAGTTTATATAACTATTTCAATAAATATTTTCAATACAATGACCAAATACTGTAGTTTTAATATAAATGAAATTTATATGAATGCTGTCTCATATTCATCTAACGTAAGCATATCTTTCATGATCAAAAATTAAAAGAAAACTGAAACATTCTTATTTCACATAGCTTTAGATTCCTAAAAACCTAGTAATATATAAATAGGCAGAGGGATAAAATGTGTATATACATATATATATATATATATATGTATATATACACACACACACCAACAACAAGCAAAGGAGATATAAATTAACAGGGTTTATGCTGTTAATTTTCTTAAATAGTTGAAGATTTGCCTAAAGGTTTCACACCTTTGTTATAGAAAAATCAAGACTATTCAAAAGCTTATGCAGTGGTTTTGCTTTGGATAATTTTATTATAATAATGATTGTGATTAATTTATGCCATTAGCAAGCTTCTAGATAGAGAAGTTAGTCAGATGTTCATTGCAATAGCCTTCAATAATCACTATGCTGTGTTATGGGCAAGAAAATAAACTGAAGACAAAGTTTTATGGGTATTATACTGAAGTTGATGATGGGATCGGTTGACACAAGTTAACGTGGCATTCCACTTAAATTTAACAGGGAAAAGTGGGAAAACAAAGGGAATGCTGCACACTGGAAAGGATGGAGGAAGAAGCTCATAGAAGAAAAAAAGAAGATAAATAGAAATAGAGCAGCAACCACTCTGAATTGTAATATAAAATTATCAAAAATCATCAAATCACACGGAGCTACAGTTGATAACGCTCAATAAAAACTTCATTAACAGTAAAAGGAAAGAGAGAGGTTACTGAAGATCAAGGAAATTATTATATGTGGTATTGCAATTAAGATGATAGTGCACCATATATACTACCAAAATTATGAGAGGAAATTCCTGCATAAAGTCAGGATTGAACACTGCTCCAAAACCATATAAAAGCCCAGCATAGGGGCCTGGCATTGGAGCACTGACCATCCAGCTGAGCAACTCCAGAATTTCACCAGATACGACACAGAGAGAAGCACGAGCAACTTTGCTTCATCTAAGAAAACGCTTCAAGGCACTCAGAAGTTTGCGTAATCTGCAAAGAAAATGCTGAAGTTAATTTCACGAGATGCTTGGTAAACTAAAGGAGGTAAAAACAATGGTATAAATCAAACAAACATAACAAATATTCTAAAATAGGAAAGAGAAGTGCCTGGAAGAAATGCACAATACTAGCAATTTGTCACAAACAGCATCAATCAGATTCATTCAGTGCTTGTTATTGTACGGAAATTAAAAATCACTAACTGCAAACCTTCACAGGGAGCCAAGTCATGAACAGATACTCAACTCTCTGTAATATACCACACTTTTTTGTGTTTGTTTTAATAATTTCATCAACTTGTGTAATTCTGTACAAAACAATGTTTAGTGTTAGCAACTCAGATGATAAAAAAGACAGATCTGAATGAATAATCACCAGAACAGAGGTGTCAGTTCTAGAGAAATTAAAAGGTGATGATTCAGTCAGAGAGGGATTCAACACTATAAACAAAATAATCTTTGATCTCAAAGAAGTTTAACATCCTGCTACAGTTTATCTGAGATATAGACTCACATATCCCGATCTTGTGCCAAGAATTCAATCTGATAGATGTTGAACAGATACGGTAGAGAAGCACACATGCTAAGAGAGTAACTACCAGATCTACCTTCTAATGACTGAAAGATTATCAGATCTGGTGGGACTTCCAGAGAGTCTCCAAGACAATGAACAATCATCAATGATGAAGGAAGCTCCAAGTCGGGATGAGAGTGCAAGGGAGAAGTCCTCCAGGTGCGCAGAACTACAAAACATCTCTGTTGAACAAAGTGTTCCCAAATCACCATTAACAATGAACAGAAGCCATCCATCTGTGCTCTACCAATAACAAATCAGTTCCATTTGGAGAACATCCAGTTAGCTGCATTGTATGAACCTCTAACATTCAACCACTATTCAAGTTCATAGAGTAGGATATTGCTTGGTCACACAAAAAACAATGTTTAGATAAATTAAAGCATTCTCCCTTCTACCGCCAAACAGGCCATGACTTCCCAGTCCCAGATCAACTCTTGGTCAGTTTTTAGACTCAAAAATTACATTCTTAAATAATGTTACAGAACATTTCCAGAAGGAACAAGCCATACCTTGCATCTTTCATGTACATTCAACATTTACTTCCTAGCAGTTTCAACAGTTCACAGCTTTCAACAAATGGCACCATTTACACCTCTCCCCAACCATCCAAACAGCTCAAGTTCTTCATTCCCAGCATCTTTGAAAGCTTTTCTACAGCCCCATCAGATTTTTTTTAAACTCTCCGCTCCTGGCTAACACAACACACTGTCAAAAGTCCAACTACAAAACTCCAAATCTCTTTCCAGCAATATTTTTTTTCCCTCCCAGTCCCAGCAACTCACAAATTCGACACCTGGGTGTACTTGGATTTCTTTTAAAAGCAGACATGATTGCCCTTGGTCAAAATTATTCTGTACTTTTCTGCAGCCCCAAAAGCACTTTTCACAGCCAGGATTATTCTCCACATTGTTGTCTGCAGTCAAAGTCACTCAAAAATTCCTATGGTCCCAGCAGCACTAAAAATACATAACAGCCTCCTTACAATAATGGCTGTGAATCACAGCATTCCTCAGCTGACATAAGTAGTTAAAATAGTTTAAAAAAAAGTTAAAATAAAACTTTTTAAAAGTTCAAGTGAAAAATGAAAAAAGGTTGAAAAGGACTCCCCTACCGTCTAACAATATTAAAGTCTGCCTCAAATTTACAAACGTACTCAGCAACATCAAACGCGCCGGCTTCAAACACACGCGGCAGCTTCAAACCTGGCAGCTTCAAATGCGGCAGCTTCAAACACACGCGGCAGCTTCAAACGCGGCAGCTTCAAACACTTTTGTGGCAGCCATCTTGCACACGCTCAAAAGAGCACAACCTTAGAAACCTTAGGC
Source organism: Anas acuta (assembly GCF_963932015.1). NCBI lineage: Eukaryota > Metazoa > Chordata > Aves > Anseriformes > Anatidae > Anas > Anas acuta. The sequence continues at coordinate 3,188,969 of NC_088981.1, forward strand.
AGGCACCTTATCCACTAGGCTACACAGAGGCTTTGTTACAAAAAAGAATTATTGGAATTTGCAGACGTTAAATTAGCCCGTAGAGGGAGCTCACACCGTCCCACAAATGTACAATAATTGGAACATACTGTAATTTAAAACATTTATCTATTAAGCTCTCTGTAGAGAGGCTACAGAGGTCAAAATAGAGCATTCCTTACTTCACACCAACCTCTGCGTGCCCATAAAATTTCATTCAAATTAGACTCCATTGACCACGTATTTTGTAGCTCCAACAAACAGAAGAAGAGATGTTCGGCTACGTTTTCTCCACAACAAGCACAACTTCTTGTAATCATCATTTGCACCTGATGTTGGAAGAAGAAAGTACGCCAGAAGGCGACAAGAACAAAGTTCCGTCAATCGGGATTGTCATGGCAATGCCCTCGATCTCCCCACACGTTCCTCCTGTGCAGGCAGCTATGGTAGTGCTCTTTTTATAACTTGACTAGAGCTGCTCTTGCGTCTCTCAGGTTTCTGCACTACATGCAGTGCTTTCAAAGAGTATTATAATAGCGTGCTTGATATTCAAAGGTTGATGATGGAAATTGTTAGCTACTGGACGTTCTTTAATGAAGCCACAAGTAAACAAAGACCCAAACTCCTCTGGAAACGTAGAGCAGAAAGGCTGCTCTATAGAACAAAACATGCAATAAATGTGAGGAGAAAGGGAAATTGCTCATTCCATATTGTAAAAGGTACACCAGAAAGAAAAATGGAAAGGTTCTGAACACTTATATTGATTTACATCATACAAACCGAAACAGCAGAGAGCCCTTAGTCTGTATAAAGAAGGTTGCCTTCCCTGAGCCTGAATGCACAATAGAGCAAGCCAGCGTGCAAGGAAGTAAGAAAAAATGTTAGCAAAGATAGATTTTATTTGACTTCACATCATTCGGGACACTCTAAGCATTACACAGATTGATCAGAATTCAATATTAAGTTGTATTTTCTATACCATAACAATGCCAGCAAACATTTCATTATAGTGTTGTCTTCGGAAATCCAAGTGCCTACATCTTTTAGAGATTTGGTGCCTCTCACTTTGCAACAATAATTTTTAATGTTATTTTACTTTTTTAGAGAAGAAATGATTGTTCTGAGAACCTCATACTCAAATTATCAAGAACCACAAAGGAAAAGAACGCTAGTATGACACACCAGAGAAAGAACAGCCTTTTTGGTTAAAGCTTCCACTATATAAACCTTGCTAGACTATGTCGTTTCACGAGCAGTCAGTCGAATTTTAATCACTGTTTTCACCCCCTTCTGTCTCATCTACCCCAAAGCCAGAAGTCAACCTTAAATACTCTAAGTGAACAAAACTAACGCATCTATCTGCACATTTTTCCCCTAAGTATTATATGATATTGACATAAACAAATACATTGTATTTAGAATATAAATTGCAGTATCTTCAACTCTCAAAAACTAAAATTGAAGATGCTATGTTATACCCTTACTCTCTCTAGTCTTTGCTCACCCAGTTACTTCATGTACTCTTTGAGGCTCTGACCCAGCAATGCGTGTTCTTCACATTTAAACAAGAGAGTAATCCTGCTGAATGCAGTCAATTAAGCATGTACTTTAGTGGTTTCCTGGAGCAGGGCTGAAATGAGGAAGAGTGAAGTCTGTAAGTGAGAGCTGCAAAATATAAATCCTTTTAAAAATAAAATATTTAATAAAGCTGTGACAAATATGTTGAGGGCCATATCACAACACTGATTACTAGCAAGGTCTACAGCAACAAAGAAAGCTCAGTAGTTATCTCATAGCCTGAAAACAGCAAGTCCTTCTCCCAAGCAAGGATATTTATCCACAGAGTCCTATACTTGTGTGTGCCTGCAAATCGGGGCTGAAAATACAGAAAGAACAGGAATTCCAATGCAAACAAAAGTATTTCCATAGTATAAAATCAGTATTTCCTGCTGTGTTTTCAAGGTTTCTGCCTCCACTCCTATTTGACATCATGAGGTGCTGAACTAAGAAAATATATTTTAAAAATGAACTTTTTTCCTGCTTTTGAAAAGCTTTAATTAAGGATTAGCTCCAGCTTTAGCTGCAGGTCTAGCTCAATACTTACTACACAACCAGCTAATTCATTGCTACTGATCTAGTGCAGATTTTCAGCCACAGGTGCCAATATAAAAATGTTGGGAGCTACTCCTCTCCTCCTCTTCTCACAACTCATGCATGTGGTTAAACTTGAGTTTAATGCACTAAATGAGAATCTTTCATTTTTTATACATTTAAACATCTATAATAAGAAATAAAATTATGTAAAATAGTAATTAATAGCCAATAAACTTCACAGAATCCCAAAGAAGCCTGAAAGAGAGAGCCCCCAGATAAGACCACAAGTCAATGTCTTTTGTGTGAAAGCTCTGTTCTCCACCACTGCATCCATTACCTCCCGTGATGCTGACTGAATAGAAGACTAATGCCTATGGGGAGATGGGGACTGGCTATGGTTACGGCTATAGTTAAAGCAAAGAATAACACGCCTGCATCTGCTACCCTTTTTTGAGTCGTCCCAGACACAGTGCTTGTATACTCACGCAAGTCTAATAAACAGCCAGTAGCTAAGCAGAGTTAACTTTGGGAAGAGTATGAGAATGGGGCAGATGCACGGGGTTATTTTCCCAACAAGTTCTCCAAGCCTCCAGGAATTTGCTGCTGAGGAATTTCCTGAGCCAAAGGTGTGCCTGTGTTAAACAGCTCCCACCACTCTTTTTAATTACTTTGTGAACTTCTGTAAGCTTTTAGCATTCACAAAGTTATGTTCTGGGGTGACAGGTACCCCAGAACACAGAGACTTTTCAAGAGACTCCAGACAAAATGCAGTCATCTGCTATTGCTTATAGTAGATTAACAGGTTCTGCATTTCCTTGTGATCACCTATGCCTGCCTGGGACAGGCTCGGAAAAGTACTTCATAAATGTCTCCAAGAAATCAGAGTAATTATTTAGGGGCATCTGATTAGCATAAAATTACAAGAACTGGTGGGAAGAAGAGCAGAAACATGCCTTCCTGGCCATCAGTCTCTAGAGCTGCAAACAGCACATTGCATGAGGTCCCTGACCTCTGTCAGATATCTTGCTGGCCTGCACAAGCTAAAGTGAACTGCCTAATAAAAGAAATTTTAAAATCATGCATAATTTTAAATTTGCCACAAAGCTTTTATTAAGGCAGCTACATTTCCCTACAAAGCCCTGGGAGCTGAGGAGTCAGACAGCAGCACTGGAGTCACAGCTGCACACAAAGGATCACTTGGGCTGTAGCACCTGAATGTTGTGAATTTTTTTTTCTGGCGTCTTCTGCTCCCCCTCCCCCCTAAATATGAAAACCCAGAGAAACTAAATAATGACTTTTCTTGTATACACATTGTGTGCTGTTTATGTTTAGGCACCATCTGTGAATGTATTTCATGCAACACTCATTCCTCATGTAATAACAATGATCTGAAGACTGAAATTTGTGTTTTGTTGTTTTTTTTTTCTTCCTTAAAAGTAAATAAATAAAAAAAGATCCATTTTAGTTGCAATGCTAGAAGCCTGGAGGTCAGTTTATTCTAAGTAGGCATCACTGATGGCAGTAAAGAGATATTTTAAGAAAGCTTATTTGTGTACAATATCCACAGGCCATCCACCTCAACTATTTATATGAATTCTTCAGTTAGTACATTTTTGCTAGCCTAGCTATAAAAAGTCATATTACCATTTATCATACACTAAGTATTCAATTTTTCAAAAATCAGAACCAATGTGTTGTTTTTATAGGGATTTTTTTTGTTTTTTTTTTTTTTTAATGTGTCATTGTGGTCTTCTCAAAAGCAAATATTTATACACAAACTTTTTTATATATACACACACATAGGTTCGACTCACTTTTAGGACACATGCAAGAATAAAATAACTTTCCTGTTAAATATCATTACGACGTAGTAGTAATGTTTCTAGAATGCAGTTTAAGCACTACTTTCAGTGTATGATTCTGTTGTCCTGACTCCGTAATCTCATTTCAGATGTTGTATGGAATTTGTAGGGCTTTTGTCTACAAATTGTCTGTTTGCGTTTGTCTCTTACCCAGTGTTTTGACTCTACTTCCAAGCAATTTTTTTCATTTTCAGTTTTATTAGATGGCTGCAGTGAATTTGTTTGTTTTCCTCTTCTCCTTTGCACTGCAAAGCCTGCATTTTGGAATGAAATGGTTGATACTGGAATGATTTTTTTTTCTTTGTCAATGTTTCCTGAAATCTACTTGACCATTTTTCTTTTTAATTCAATTTATAATGGTCTGCACAAATAGAAAATGGGAACTTGTGCACACCTTCCAACTCCTGATTGGGTGCTGACAATTTCTTACAGTTCAGCATGCCTGTAACAGGTCTCAATATTCAAAGAATTACTTTTGTATTAAAATCAATGCAGGTTTGTAAAGGTGGCAAGCCAATGAGTGTAATTGCAATTCTATATGCACGTATTATAGAACACTGCATTTTCTGTGCTCTTAAATACAAGGAAATTTCTCAATGCTATGAAGATCCCTTGTTTCACTGAAGAGCAGTGGGGAAGCAAAAAACAGGTCAAAAAAAAAAAAAAAAAAAAGGATTTGACACTGATGCATCACACACGGGTTACTGCAGATCCCACTCACAACCACATTTCCAGGTGATGAGAGGACAGGAACAGCGGACAGATTCTACCTACATAACGCCTGCAACGTCAAAACAAGACTGCAGCAGCCCACGACCATTTCTGCAGGAAAAAATGTCTAGTGTCTGTATTTACAGTGTGCCTAGAGCTATAAATGCATACAAATAAACACTAGTTCTTATTCTTATCACTGTCAGTCCATCTTCACGCGTGCAGATCACTTTTTCCAATGCCCAGTATCTATTATTATACTTCTTGACTAAATGGATACTGCAAATCAACCTGCATGCCATTTACATGTATCTGTAGACCAGTAATTGCAGTTGGAGACATTGATCCTATAGCAGAAAAAAAATGAAGAAAAAACTTGACCACTAAATCAACTAATACAACAAAAATATAGTATCGGAGCATCTCATTCATAGTTATGCTAAAGCAAATCTAGCCATTGATAATGGAAAATTTTACTATTTATATTAGAAGTGGTGTAAGCCGTAGATAAAAAGGAGAAACTGAACAATGAGATGCTAGCTTGTTTCCCTCATAACAAATTTCTTCTTGGGCTCCAAGTAACTTGTGTGAGAAAGTAGGTTAAATGTAGAGAGTGTTCATAACAGGATTATATGAAAGAGGAAGGCATGTCGTATCTGAGATGGCCTAATAAGAGGAAAGCCTGGAATATAAATGGCTTGTGCAATATAATGAAGATTTTCTGACAAAATTAGATTGTCATTCTAGAACCAAACGCTGAATTACTGACAGCTAATGTCAAACAGGATTACGCAACGTGCCCGAGGATCGTAGGTATGAAAGTCACAGAGAGGATCCTGTAATCACAAGAAGAAAAGGTCTGTGGATAAGCAAACAGCTTCCTGTCAACCACATTTGGCAACTCTTCTGGCGCAAAGTTCAGACAGGGAAAACTCAGGATCAGAACCTCCTGGCGATGCTGCTCTTTCCCGTGGTAACAGCACCACTGAAATCAGTACAATTACACCTGGGGAAAGATGAATCTGCCTTCTAGTGTTTCATGAAGCTGGAAGACAAAATTAATGGAAATTCCTAATATAATATAATTGACGTGAATGCTACTGAATCTGTCCTGCACACAGATCTGTCAGCTTTGGTCTGCTGGCATAATGAATTGTTTTCAGAGCCCGAAGTTAGCTACTAAAGGCAGGGAAGTGAGAACACAATTTAATATGAATGACAGAAAGAGGAAAAAAAACTAAGAGTTACACTAATAATATCAGGAAAATGTTAATCATATGATGATTGTTGTAACAGTAACTAGATGTTTGGTCTATCTCCAGTATCAGTTCAGAACATTTGTAACCATGGAAGCTGATTCCAAAATGAGATATTCTGTTTTCTCATATTACATTTGATATTATGAGTTCAGATTCACGAGAATCAAATGCTTTCGGCAGCTTTTGTTGTTGTTAAAAAGCAGCTAACTCGCATGCTTTGCTTATCCAGCAACACCTTTTTAAAAATCAAATCAGACCTTAAGGTCAGGTCTCACTGAACATCCTTGTTAGAAGAGTGGGGGGGCATCCTTAAGACAATTACCACTGATCACCTCTTAATGGTGCTTCAAAACTACTTGAACATTAAAAGAATGGTTGAACACAGCCCCTGGATGACATCTTCCAGGGCACCAGGCCTATAATGGAATCATATATATTAGCTTGGGCATCTAAATTGTTCTTGTTGATGTTCCCGAGCTGTGGAAACAAATAGGTTTAATGTGTGTTTGAGGTTATTAAGTGGGATCCGTTAATTGATTGCAACTGGGGGGGGAACGTAACATCTACTAGTTACATATTCCAAAATTGCATCAGGTATGGCTTAAATAAAACCGTTTCCTGACAATTCTAGCTATTATTAGGAAATATTTATTTCAGTACTGTTCTGAGGTTTGTAAATTATTATTTAATTTATGCCAAAATAAAAACAAGCAGATGCAACACTAGTATTTTCCCCCCTCTCCTCTCCACTGGAATGCCTGCATTTAGCTACTGGAGCTTCTCAAATAGGCCAACCTGCTTTAATCGAAGGCATTGCATCATTATGGAGCACATAAAGGCTTTATTCAGACATTCAGAGTTTAGCATTTTCTGGAAAATGTTTGCCAGTTCCAAAGTAAAACAGGAAGGAATTTTTCCTAGTATGCTTTACATGATTTGAACAGATTTTAAAGTTTTGGCAAGCTTCTTAAGAGGATACTAGAATTGGCTGGTGGACTCCAAAAGAGAAGTCAGTAAGCTTAGGAATTTCCAAGAACATTTATTTTCTTGCAGTTTCCTGCTTTAACCTCAAACTTGCAAATATTTTAAACAAGGAAAGAATTGAATACATATATATATTTTTAAATGAACCATTTGCCCAACTTACATGCAGCTAGAAGGGAGAAAAAAAAGGAGTAATATTTGTCACTAGGAGTCAGCATCCTTCTCTCGTTACAGTGACGGAGCCGGATTCTGAACCAGTGTGGGTGGGAAGCAGCGACTCAGTGCCACCAATGACGACCATTACCATAAATTCCCACTAACAAAGGTTTCTGAGTGCAATAGAGTCCGTTAAAAAAAAAAAAAAAAAAAAAAAAAAAAAAACCACCATGCTGTCATGCAGAAGCTTAACAAATGTGCAAAGTACATTCCAAGTAAAAATCTGCATTAGTGCAACAGGTAATAGTCTAACTAAAAGCCTCTTAGAGAGGATGACAATAAAACTGTTGTAAATGTTCTATTCCATATACAACACACCTAATATATGTTCATTAAGCTAATAGATTTCCTTGATCCCAAATTAATCCTAAAACACACAGCAGCAGCGCAATCAGATTAACAATTTAAAGATAAACTCACCAATGTATTAAACCTTCCAGGCGTTACGAATATGGCAGATTGCAGAAAGCATCTATGAAAAGAATCTTTTTATTCTTCCACACCTAATCCAAATGAGCAGGTCTGAAGGGACAGAAAGGCTCTTCTGCCTTAAATTTAGGCATGCCCTGCATCCCTAATGATCACTCTGTCTTAAACATATATCCATTGCACTGGCTCTGCGAACAGCAGCATCACTCACTCCAAACTGTTGTGAATGAGGGGTTCACATTAACATTAACAGGAACTCCTATATCGCCTGGTCGATTTCCTTCTTAATATGTACAAACAATAAGCTTAATATGGAAAATATACTGCTCTGATTAGAATACAGACATTCAGATTTGTCTTCCACTATTGGGTTTTACATGATAAAAATTCACTAAGTGTTATTCTGAAAGGGTTTTGTGTTATTTTTCAAAAACATTAAAGGGTTCATAAGTTGTCCTGTTATGGCTTTCTAAAAATAGCATGCTGGAGACCAAATTCTGTGATTTTGCAGATCTATATATGCATATATATATATATATACACGTAGACAGAATTATTTTAAAACTGCTGTTGTCACAAAAAAGATATAGACAATGTCTTTCACTGCATCACTCCCAACCCCAAATTATTTTCATTTTGTTTAAATAAGTTCTTTTTTAAAAAACAAACAAACAAACAAAAACAACCAACAACTGTAAGCTTCCATCAAGGACAACAACTGTCTACGGGATGCAGTTCATCTTCCTACAATGCCATCCTAATAAATACGTGCAAGGCTAATTTTCTTCTCATAATCTGATGGTAGTTTGGAGCATTCAGACTGAAATACGAATTCTTACAGCAGCATATTAATAATTCTTAGGATTCTACATTTTCAAATCTTAAAAACACACAACATTAACGTAGGCAGTTAACTCTGCCTAAAACATAAGTTTACTTCTACTCGATTGATACAGTCCTGAATGTTGAGCTCAGCTTCAAGCTGTTGGGATACATTCAAGACAAACTCCCATGACATCAACATGCCACACTGGATTCAGCTCCTTCACACAGCATCCAGGGTCCTTCTGGACCCCGTAACAAGTATGCTCTACTCCAAGCTGCCGCTGGTAGATCTCCCACAGGCCCCACTGTGTGTCATTCCTTGCAGGTCTTTCAGCCCCCTTGAGGTACCTGAATCACCCTCACCAGCAAAGGATGAAAGGCAAGGCAGAGATGCAGCAGCACATCAGCAGGTAGTTGACACGCATTGTGCTTGAAGAGGGTGGAAAAATCGGACAGCTTGCCTTTAAGAGTTTCTCACACACTCCAGCGTTCATAGAAGTGGCAGCAAATTTTGAGTGCCAATTCACGTTATGTCCACTCCGAAGCGCCGAGAGTCTGAGGGGTTTCTAGCAGTGCCCCAAGCCTGCAAGAACTTCAGCTTGACTCGCAAACGCTCTCTGCTAGCGAAGACGCAGTGTCAGAGGCCGTACACACAGGCAATGCAGAGACAACCTCAGCAAAACTCTGAAATGCTACCTGGAAAATCAGCCTTTCAGAGGGTCTTGTGTCCAATACAGGTCAGCAGCAAGGCAGGTCTTTACAACACTGCAAACACAAGTCGTGTTGCCACCTTTGTGAGTTTACCGCTATCCTAATACATTTTCCAATGCATCTGTAAAGATGCACGAGAGTTTAACTCACTTTTCATTTGTGGTTTTTCTCTGGGTCTGGAAAGCTTTTAGGCTACATGTCAAATTCTGTCTTAACACACCAGAGATTGACAGCAAAGGCTAATCACATCCATGATGCATTTCAGGTTTAAATTGAAGAAATCCTTTACATTTAAAGACAGAGTGGCAGAGAGGAATATGTCTGAATAATCAGCAACAAATGGTCAGGAGGGAGTTAGCTCTTCCAGTGGAGAAGATTTAGAAATAAGACCCCTTTTCTCAAACAAACAAACAATCAATTAAACTACATGCATATAACTTTTCATTATATAGTAATGTATCTTCAAATACTACCCTAGAGCTGCAGGGACAGAGCCTGTCCCAGTCTCAGGTGCCATAATCCATGGCTGCATTTTGGGTTTAAGAATTCTTATCTGATGCAGTGTACTTATAAGAAACATCCCCCTACTTTTAAGAAAGGTCACTGGGTTTGTCTGGGAAATTCTCAGTCCCCAGGAAGCGGTGTGAAAGGCCCACATATTTACATACCTACTGTTTGAGAACGGGAGAAAATGGGCTGCCTTCGAGACCACAGGAAGAGACAGAAATAGAGGTGACAGTGTAAGTGTTAGAGGCAGGATGACCAGTAATGTCATTAACGTGAGGTATTCTCCAGCTAAAAATCGATTATGTAGTCATTTCTCAGGAAGATCGCTTATGAATTCAATTCAGATAATTTTTCATGTCCTATAGGTGGAAGCCACACTAATAGACGGAAATGAGGGTTCTCCCCCGTTGATGATGTGAATATTAAGGAGAATTAAAAATTCTTCCTTTGGAAGAACTGATTGAAACACCTGTGACAGGCACCTCTGCAGGGCTGTTTTAGCCTTAAACTGGAGCTCACCCAAACTCTTTTGATCCCAGGGTTTACTGCAGCAAAAGCTGCTATATCCAAACAGTCACTCAAACTGAAACATATTTTTCTTCCAGAATACCAAAATCTAGATCATGACATAGGCTCTGCTTCTCTCCAGTATTTACCATTGGCTGGGCAATGACTTCTTGCTCACTTCTGTTGCTGTCTAAATGAAGGCTGACCCTAAAATGACCAGAGCAGGAGCCTTAGCAGCTATGGAAATAACTTAAAGCATTTTCACCCTCCATTTAGTTTAGATATTTCTTACAGTTAGAACTGCTATTCCTACAGGATTAATTATAAATAGTTATCTACTGATATCTACAGTAATACATTTTGCTTCTGAGCATGCACCACTGAGTTTTATAATGGGTTGTGTATACACTGCAAATGTTAAACAATATTTTCATTGATAAATGACAGGCAACTTGTATTTGCATTTCCTGTGAGATTTAATGATGCGGTGGGATAGCAGTATGGAAACCGTGAATTAACATTAAGACTTGGTGCCAAAGCCACCCCCAGGAAAGAGGCCATGCTGCCTATCAACTAAAGAGAATTTGAACCTATTTACTCTGTTATACTTTGGTTCTTGGGATCGGAAGTGATTCTGTTTTTACAATACCCTATGCTTCAACGCCTCCTTTCTTTCTCCAAAAGCACTGTTTCTCTCCCTAGAAGCAAAAGTTTCTTCCAACTTGCCAAGTTGTCCCAAAGCCCTGCCCTAGGAGCAGCTGTGGAGAGATGGTGTGCTTCCAGGTGCCAGCCAGCGGCCAAACAACTGCTCTGCTCTCCTTGACTGTTTTTGGATCGGCTCAACACATCAGCACATTCGGAGTGAACTTCTTCCTCTACAGTGGCTCAAGAGCTGCCACAGACTTCCAGTAGCAAAAGCAAGGGAATTGTTGACACCGAGAGGGAATTAGGGGTTCCCAGCAAAGGAAAAAGGAAAACCAATCTAGGAAAGTGATCCTACCTCACATTCACCACCCAGAAACACTTTGCTCTCATGATGCTTGTAAAACTTGCTTCTAGAGTGCTTAAAAGCTTTAGGAAAACCACTGCTACCTAGGACACAGCTATGCAAGAGTTAGATAAAACTTACAAGCCAAGTAAGGCAGCAGCAGATCTTTTTTTCCATGAAAGCTTCAGCTTATTTGCAGAGCATCAATACCTAGGCAGAAAGAAACTAGAAAATCATTTGCATTTTATTTGGTGTTCAGTTTTACTTTCTAAACCAAATTAATTCTCTCTTAAGTTAATTATTCTCTCAAATGCCAAGTCCCTTTAAGACCACTGGAAGAAAGTTACCAGGTTTTCAAGCTACAGTGTATTTCTAAATGACACTACATGTTCCTCTATCTCCTCATTTTTCATGGTAACCTAGAATTTTATTTTCAAAGTGAAGAAGCGTCCAAACTTCCAGGCACGCGGAGGAGGCTTCAGACATGTTTTTGTTATTTTCCCTCTCTTCCTGTGAGTCTTGTCCACGGCACAATCTGCTGAATTCGTTTTACAGGGATATTTTAGTGTTTCTTCTCTCACACAATTTTAATGTATTTAATCTGACAAACTTATATCTAAAATATGCACAGATCCATTTTTCTGAACTGTTTTGAAGTCTGCTTTACAAACGTGATAAACACCCTTCTAAAGTATATTTGAAGAAAATCTCTCTCAAATTGAATATTTCCTATCCTTTGTATTGTGGGCATGCAATGGAAGGCAGGGGTACAGAAAATGAGGAATTCAAAGAAGCTTCCTAAAAGGAGAACTTTGCTTATGGAGCACTAGCATTGAACAAAAATGGAGATGATTCCTGAGAAAACAGCATCATCACATTGGTGATAAATAATAAAGGGAGTTTTCTTATTGGCACTGGTGGCAACAGAGCTGCACAGGAGAGCACAAGAGCCTGTATCTTAAGCTAGGATCTTTCTTGCCATGCAGACCTGAATGACATGCTGTGAGTATGCACGAACCATGGCATGCCCATTTGGGTTAAATCTCATTAAAAATAAATTACATATATATACACACACACAGATACATAAAGCTTTAACATTTAATACTTCAATGTAGCGTTTTTAGACATTTACTAAGAAGAGCCACTTTTTCCCATGGAGGCTTATAAATGAAGTTTAGAAATTTTAAGCAACGCAAGCATCACAAACACTGATTTTTGTCTGTGACACCACTGTCCCGTCACCCTGTACCACATCCCACCCCACCCCACGCAGATTCCCCCGCTATCAGCAGACTGAGAGCACTCTCTCATGGCTGGCCACTGACTTGTTTCATGACACAGCACATAAATGGGTTGAGATCAAAACCTTAAATCACAAGACTGAAAGTTCGCGCAACCCCCAAATTTCATGGTTAATTGAGCGTAACTGAAGCAGCACGTCGGTGCTGCCTGGAAACTAATGTATGTTTATGCTTCAAAAATTGACAAAGGAAAAAATAACACCTTCAAGAGTACTTGTACAGCACTTCTGAACTCAAGATGAAATTCACACCTGTGCAATAAACCAGTGCAGCCTCTAACCCCATGCAAAAGAGAGCTTAAATGGCACTGGATGGTGCCTAGGTCTTTGCAATGTCTCTAAATGGGACAAACTGGCTCTGCAATCCAGTTCATGAATAAGTTAGTTTACATTTTTCCCCCTACATTTATAACTTGTCAACCAGCAGAAGAAACAAACTATGTTTAAGCTGTGTTTCAGCACACACACATTCAAATGTTGAATTTATTTCTCTCTTCAGAATCCCTGTCTGGCACTGCCCCAACCATCCTGCGAGGAGTGGCTGCAGGAAACTGGACTCACCTTTCCCAGGAGCCAGTTCCCAGGTGCCTAGCTGCACAGGGGCACTTTGGGGAGACTGTGCTAACTGCAGATGGGGAAAGCCATCCTAACTATCTGTACCTCTGGGTCTTCAACAGGAAAGTCTGTTATTCAGGTTCCTTTCTCGATATATTAACACTTCTGCTTAAAACCAATTAATATTGAAGGAAAGTCTTCAAGTAAACCAAAAGTAAGATTAAACACCATCATACATGTGGTGCTGAAAAGAAAATATTATGATTTAATCATCAGAAGTGTGGCATGGTGGATGAGGCCCTAGGACTGAAAGAATTTAGATTCACTCCCTGTGCTGTCACAGACCTTAGCTGTGACCTCTGGCAAGTCATTAAATTGCCTAGTCCTCAATTTCCCCCTTTGAAACAGGGACAGATGCGGCTCCATCTGTACCGAGGGATGTGCAGCCATGTGGCCACTGCCACTCCACTCAACACAGCAATGTAAGTCACTGCAGCAGGTACTACGGAGGAGGTGTAATTCCTATTACAGTTCATGGAAGAGGCGTACTTCTTCTTCTTCCCTCTCTGTAAACCAGTTCCCCCTGTAAAAACAGAGATCCTCATCTGTCTTTTCCCCAAACCTTTGTCCAATATGCCAGTTTACTTTTTCAGCTGAGGAGTTTTTTCCTTATCGTGTATTAGCAAAATGAGCTTTATAATAAACTTAACTTTGGTTTTCCCATCTCTTGCCTTTACGTCCAGTAAAATGGCTCAATGAAAGGCACCTCCAAAAGGTAGTCCTGACACCCTGTTGCTCAGAATCAGCTTCAGCCTCCTCCTATCAGCTTCATGTTACAGGAGATTAAGATCAGGTGGGTATGGCCCCAAGGCTCAGAAGCCAGTCTCTTTCAGTCTCTCTGATCAGCTGCTTCTGGAGGCAAAAGACAGTGGCACACATCACACTTTGGCTCTTAAGCAAGCTGCCATTTCCACAGAGGCTGCCAAGTCTGAATGACAACACACAAATAGGCAAATGGTGACCTTGTGAATGGATCTCTTTCCAAATACGGAATGGCCTCAACAAAGCCTGTAAAAGAAGAGGCTACAGCATCAGTAATTTGTGTTTGTTTTGACCTGTGGATCCATAAGAATGGCTGCATAGGGAAAATAAGCAAGATAAATTGTTCGGTAATTGTCTTGGTACAAGACATGCAACCGCAAAGGAGGAAATAAAGAAGAGAGAATTTTGAATCTTTTATCTAGCTGAAAACTGACCTTCCTTAGCTTGCAACTGCCTGTAGGAGTCCCAGGACAGGTTGTTCTGACATTCTTTTAACATCGTTTCATCAGCACAGCCAAAACTAATCACAAGAATATTACCCGATGACAGGTGCATTTATTCTGTCAATTAAATCAGATGGTTAAATCGAAATGTGCCCCAAATCTCTCTTGTTTGCATTATCCATATTGGCATTTCTTGGCTGTGGTTCATTGCTGGCTGGAAGTCATCCAGCCCCTGCAGAGTCACTTTGCAATACTGTGCCAGCAAGTTTCCATGCTCTGCAGCAGTGGTTACAATGAGACCAGCATGGTCCTATAGGACTGACCTGAAATGTTTCACACACACACACAAAAATCCCTCTTAATGAAGGAAACTTAGATCAATGGTTTTGAAATGGGGAAGGATATATCACTTCACAACAAACCACCAGTGGTGTGCACAAACAAAACCAGAAGGAATAGAGACTTAACACTACCAAAAGACTACTGGGTAAGAATACGAAATAATCCGATCTCATTGTATGACGTTTTTAAAGATTTTCTGTTGGGAATAAAAAGAAGATGTTGCCTGTAATCCATCACATTTTTTATTATTTTTTTTAGGAAAAAAAAAAGTTTGAGAAAAGCAATAGACATTAAGGTATAATCATAATGGAGGACAAGAAGAAATGAAGAGCCATCTCCTGTTACCTAATTACCCAGGAAGTCTCTAAGCTAAGGGTGAGTTTACATAAAATATTTGCTGCAATGACAGTTGCAATGGAGCACGCCAAGGATGAGGCCAAGTTTTTCATTTTGGTTTTGTGGTGTACATGCCAACATGTTTCAGCCAAGATTTATCTTCCCTGCAGCAGTGGTGGCTTTGCAGTACCAAAAAATTAGACCTTTTTTCCCTGTATTATATTTATGATGTTAATACTTTGTAGAGTGCCCAACTCTCCCATTTATGAAGGGAGTTGTGCTCCCTTTTGTCACCGAGGAGAAACGCACCCTAGCAGGGTGTTCAGTCTCGAGGCAATGTTACATTGGCAGAAGGACAGACAGACACAGTTTGCAGTTTCATCTCCCTAGGAGACACCCGTCTAATCCCGATCTCTTTCCCAGCCCCCAGCCCCATCCTATGCTACCGCATCCTTCCCACTTGAGAAGAATCCCTCGCTGACAGCTCTTCTGTAACAGGTGCAGAACATTGCTGCATCCAGTTCCCCGTGAAAACATCGAGATCGGTCAAACCCCCAAGCTATAGCTGGGATACACAGAAGGATAAGTACATATAAGTATTATTTTGTTACATATTCTCTTAACCTTTGCTTGCTGGCCTGAAACATTTCCTTTGCTGTCTGATTTTGCAGACATTTACACACTTGTCTTGCTTGTGGTTTTACCCATGGACAGGTCTCTCCCGCAGTTTCCATGCAGTCAGGTAAATATCTTTTACTTCTGGGTTTTAAAAACTCATTAGTGTCTTGAACTGAAAAATAGCAGGCTTAATCCTGCAATCTAGAGCATCTGTACAATTCACAAAAAAGCTGATGTGAGTTCTGAATAACACAGAATATAGTCCTATAAAACATCTGTGAAAAGTACAGGCATATTTTTCCTTTCAGCGTATGGTAGCTATCTAGGCACTAATGAGTTCTGGACAACATGCTAGTCAGCAGCCTCTCAAAGCATTACATTTCTAAGTCATTTGCAAGGATTTAGTTGCTCATTTCCCACTGGCTTTAGAAGGGACAGTGTGGCTAAATCCACAAAAACACCATGAAACTTAACAAAAATTCTACTTACCTTAAAGTTCAGCGGTTCAGTGTTGTGCTTAGGGACTATAAACAGGGAACAGTTTATTCTATGTGTCCTATCCATCCAGAAGACCAATAATGTAATGCCATACTTTTGTGCACACACAGCCACCTCCCCAGATCTGGCTGCATGTGTTTGAAGCCAGCACTGATATTCTGCGGCTGTGCATATTTGGATCAGGTCGCTGTAAAAAGAGCTGCAAGAAGCCTTTCCAGGGCCTCCTTCCCTTTGCTGTATTTATAGGAGCTGCATTTGTGGTCAGGATCTTGTCCTCAGTCTTCATCTGAGCTCTGCCACATGTCCCTGGCCATGAACTTTGAGGTTCACGGTGACCCAGAACCTGAACTTGCATTCCTGGCTTGACCTCAGACTGACCACTTTGCCGTGGACATCTCTGGTGATCTGGACTGTTGCTAACCCTGCTTACGATCACTGGACATGAGTCTTCCCTGTCACTGAACCTAATCTTGCACTGGTGCTACACTCCATCAGTGAAACCAGCGACACCCATCATTCTTGCTGCCACCCTCAGCTCCTGGCTCACCTTTCCTTATGGAGAAAAGGGAGCAGCCACCCACCATTGCTGCTCCCTGCACAGAATAAACACAGCGTGCATCCTTGTCTTTAAAAAGAAAAGCAGCTAATGTGAAGTCACCTCCTTTCCAAAAGTACCAGAGTGCCACAGGGTGTCATTCACAGCAGCACGTCTCTGAATGTGATGACGGCACAGGGGAGCAAACAGGTCTGATGTCAGATCAACATAAACATAACTGTGAAATCCTGGTACTTTTTATTGCAGTTCTCCTAAAATAAAGTAAAAATGTATAATTAACCATTTACAATTAATCGCCTCTTACAAGAAACACCATAGCAAGGCTCTAATTAGAATACACTATTATCTAAAAATTAGTTCATGACCCATTTTCTGATTATTGATGCAGTTTCAAATTTCTAAGCAAGTAATAAGCTATTAAATATCATATATCTAGTTATTATTATTGAAAGATATGGATTAATGAAAATTATGTGCTGATTCTTTCAGTCTAAGGCCTCAAAGTCAATTCTTAAATCTGTCCTAAGTCCAACAGGATGCAAGTACAAGGATTTCCATGCCAGCATCGACTTGTAAGATGATGGCTTTAAAGTCACAAGCACACATTGTTTTTAAACAAGAGAAAGCTGTGTACAGCAGCAGGATTCTGTACTAAGGGTGACACAGCTTATCTTGTCACTGCTGTTCCCACCACCTCTTTTTTTTTTTTGAAGAATGCCGTATTACAATTAATCACCTATGATAATTTTAAAGCTTAACCAATAGACTCATGTAAAAAAAAAAAAAAAGTTTTAAAGTTGTCTTTTCCTGCTTTCCACAGTGTAATAAAAATGTGAATCTTAAAACTGAAATATTTTCACTATTTTTAACCAGGTTCACTAGTCAGATATTTCCTTCCTTTATATACATAGATTTCAATGAGGTTTCCTGATATAAGAATATTCAAGCCCTCTCCCCAAACAACCCACACTTAAATTCCATTTATTTTCATGTCATACTAATATAAAAAATAATGGGAAATCACATGGCTTTTTAGCTAAAATATTAAGGTTTGCTGCCAAAAGACCTTAACAAAGAGTTGGTATAAAAGTACTATTGTCATGCAAGGCCATGCAAAAGAGGCAGTAAAAATCCATAAGAATAACTAGAAAACAAGTAAAGCACAAATCAGAGCATAATTACCCTTTGCTTTCATTACATAAAACCACAGCTTTCCTGAGATACCTCCTAAAATACTTATCATTTAAAGAAATATTATAATATGCATTATGTAATGTATGTTAGAGGAATAAATGCCTGTTTGTTAGATTGCACATTGTATTAAAAAGCACGCCATCCATGCGATGTTTTTCTCCTGTGTTCCACATCCTTCCGATTTACCAATAAAGCTAATGCCCATTTAGGGGAATATGTTGTGGGACGACAGTACAGCAATATTAAGTAAGGCAACCATATGTTTCCTCCTTTTGCCATACTGTTTGTGACTGCCCCCGACTCTTGGTGGATTTGATCCCTCATCAGTTTGCCTGGTGCTGATGGAATGCCTTTTGCAGGTGTTTTGTTGATATAATGCACAACACAGATTTCAGAAAGCTGAGCTCCCTTGTGCCTATACCAGCATTAGCTCCTTGTTTTCCCTTATGACACAGCCTGTAGAGGTCTGCTCTAGGTTCTTACTTTACAAAATTATCTTAAATATCATCCTAAGAGTGAATGTCTGTATTGCAAATAGCTGAAAGAAGGATATTCAGATCCAATTTTTTTTTTAAGGGTAATCAGTGAAAGCCAGGTGACGATATCACATACAGGAAAGATTTTTTTCAGCAAGATTCCCCATCTTAAATGCTGACAGAGGACTACCCAACCAAATAACAAGCCTTTAAGCATAGCTAGATTCAAATCTTCATTTAAAGCTACCATTCCATTTTCCATTAAAAAAAAAATTGTCCAACGTGAAGAGCAGCAATAAGGTACAAGTTCACATAAAGCAGAGTAGTGTATCAGCTAAAAGCTAGCACAAAGCTAGCCCACCACCAGAAATGATACTGTCCCGGGGAGATTTTGGGTTTTGCCATGGTTTTGGAGAACCCCACCACTCTGTGCTCGTTCTCTCCACAGACTGTGTAGGTGCATAGTGTCTCAAGGAACTAATCAACAAGAGGGAGAAAATAAAAACAACACAAGTGGAGAAACTCTAAGTTTATATTTTTATGTTAATGTGCTGGTAAGAAAAGGGCCTCATTTGGGAAGTTGTAAAAAAAAAAAAAAAAGTGTTAGCAGATCTCCAAGTTAGAGCACAGAAGCTTTCTATGCAGATGGAGGATTTAAAAGAAGTAAAATGATAACCACATAGTCGAGAGACTAGAAAAGAGACCTTGATGTTTGATAGTTGTAATAACCTGCAGAGTGCTCTAATGGCTCAGGGATCAGGTGCAGAACTACAGCAATAACAAGAGCTGAATAATTATCTCAGCCATATCTGTATAACCACAGTCCCAGAGTATGAACTATATAAGGAGGCTTCTGCTGCCTCTCCAAGATTTCCTGAAATGTTAAATCACTGAATTGGGAGCACTTCCAGCATTAGTACTGCCCAGTTAGAAAGAAATAAAGCCCAGAATCCTCCAGTGGCAGTTCTAATGTCTTTGTTAATTATGAATTATGGGTAAACATGCAGACTCACAGAGGTCACGGCTGTCAGCAACAATACTTTTCAAGAAGGATTTTTATGAGGGTCTTTTTCATTTTGCCATAATGTCCTTTATATATACATAAAACGCACCACGAATACAAAAAATAGCATTTGTTTTTAGGGAAGACGTAATTATTTTTCACTTGTTTCCTACCCTCTGCACCATCGCGCACCCGCTGCCAGTACGACCCAGTTGATAACTATAAGCTCCTCTGTGAATAACAACAGCTGCGCAGTTCCAGGGACCAGGCAGGAAGAGTCACCGGGGCTGGGGTTAGGTTAATGATCAGACACTCTGTTAACAAGAAAGTGGTGGTTTTTGCACTGAACGGCCAGTCAGGATCCCATCAGCGGTAGTCACCTTTCACATAGCGTAGAGAAACAAAAGCTGCATACAGTATGCTTGATTAACCTCACTTAAATGGCAATGCTGATCTCAAATCTGTCCCCAGAGTGTATATAAACAGGATTAAAATTATATTATGTGTGGATCCTACCCAACAATAGCAACTGGCACAAAATCATTTTAATTAGGTACTAGAGGCTGTAACTCATTCAACTTTGGCAATATTCCTTCTCTGTCCCATCGAAGAACTTTTGGGACTCGATGCAAGTTGCAGAAGGAAAAAAGCAGATTTGGAGACAACACTGACCAATGTGACACCAGGTCACTGGTTGGTTCATAAACATCTACATGGAGCTCACAGGATAACATTCAAAACAGCCATGTGAAACTCTGCATAGAGAGTACAATCCTACTGTTTTCCAAAGGAGAAACCTGTAACAAATTCTCTTTGCAATGGAGGTTTTGGGTAAGTAAGATTCAAAAGATTCAAGTTTAAGAAACATTACTGCCAGGTGAGTTGCTTGAAATCTCTCCATGAGTCAAAAAGCCACAAGAACCTCAACAACGTATGATTT
The DNA here is from genome assembly GCF_963932015.1 of Anas acuta. Taxonomy (NCBI): domain Eukaryota; kingdom Metazoa; phylum Chordata; class Aves; order Anseriformes; family Anatidae; genus Anas; species Anas acuta. The sequence continues at coordinate 3,209,166 of NC_088981.1, forward strand.
TAGCCCTGTTTTGAGCCTGTGAAAATAAAATTTTGCAGGACATCTTCTCAGGACCGCAGTTTATAAGGAAAGGCAAAAGGAGAACTTTCTTCTGGCTCTGGATGCATTTTCCCCATCTTATGGGGAAAACATTACAGTAAGATAGGTGACACAAACTTTTCATAGTTCTTCTGGATTGAAATAAGCAATTCTTACATACCCTTGTGAGTAGCATCCAACAGATACAACCCAGTAATGCTGCCATGGGTTGCATTTGTCTGTGCTTGCCCTTGGGTTCCAAGGAAGCCAAGTCTTAAACGCAACCTTCGAGAAGATGCAGGTTTTATTTTGTTTTGTTATGTTTTTATTTTTTTTCCAAATAATTACAAACATTATAGAAAAGAAAAAACAAACAAACAAACAAACAAGCAAACAAACAAAAAACAGGAACAAGATCCTGAAAATTTAGTTGGAAACTTGAATGTTTTTCACAACACTGTTGGTGGCCAATAGCATTTAGTTCTCCAGATTATTGCAATCTTGAACGAACAGATCTCACCTGTGAGCCCTACCTACAAACTCAGGTTAGACATTTCATAGTGGCTTATTCATACAAACACACATCCTGTGACAGAAATCTAACCGTGGCCCACGTGGCCTGCATTAGAAAATCAAGGTCAACATTATTCTGCCTTTGTTAGAGGCAAACCTTGTTTTCCACAAAAACAAAAGAAAACACACATTAGCATTAACCTCTCTAATTTGAAGGAAATCTGGAAATGAAAAGGAGGAGGTAACTACAAAGCCTCTGCACTTAGTTGGAAGCAACAACAATTGCAGAAAGCAAACAACAACAAAAAAGAGAGGGTGAAATCCTTATCCTGTTCCTTGGCACAACCATAAAACCATGTAATCTGCAATATATTCCATAGGGGGCACATTGGCAACGTGGGAAAGTCATAAGTAGAAAAACTATTTTCCATACCAAAGTATCACTAGCAGGTAAGAAAACTGACCATTATGTTACATAATAAAGATAAGTCATGTGTACTTGAATAGTTAACAGATGGACTAATTAGAGGCTGAATTATTTGTGGTATAAATGATAGCTGGTGAAATCAAGGTTACCGAGGGAAATGGACTTGACTTTGCAAAAAACAGAGGTTATTTGCAGGGCTAAGGCAAATTGCCTCTCAAAAGAAAGGGTTAACAAGCAATGAAAGAACAGAAGTGCATCTAATTAAAAGGCATACCAAGGCATGCAGAGAGACTACAAGGGTAAGCAAATGGCAGAGACCACATTTGTGTGCAATACATGAAGAGGCAAGTGTGGAATAACATATAGATAACCAGGACGAAGGGCAAGGTGTCAGGCAGGTAAAATAAGCTTCTATCTTAAAAAGGTGCATTGTTCTTGGGAAAAAAATGGTACAAATAAATATATACAAGCACATGTAGAGAAAAAACGTGCAGAGGACAGGAGGTATCTGAGGGGATCTTTGAACAGGAATAGTGCGCGATGACTTGGCTTGAGCCAAAATACATGGATGAAAGCAATTTTTGAGAGAGAAGCTAAACTATTTTCAATGAGATGCCATTGATTAGCCTGAACGATGACCTTTAGAAATCACCTCTTCCTTTCCTCTCCCCACTTTGTCAGTATTAAAAAGCCTATCGGAAAGATAACATCGCTATACAGGTAGGTATCATTGTTTAACCCCCAAAATAAAAGAGGGCCTAAAATGCAAAACACACAAGGGAGCCAAGAACAGACCTACACTGAAACCATCACTGTCTGGGCTCACATAGCACAGACAACATTGCGAATGAAAAGGAAATACCTACAATTGTTGTACTTGCAAACCATTTTGTAGCTGTAGCTCTGGGTCAGCACTTGTCAACAGATGGTAGAAGCCACATAGGAAAGGTAAGAAAAAACACTGTTGTGTACAGCACTGCCCAGGCTTCAGAAATTAGCATGAAATTAAAAGATACTAATCAAAGGAGATCTCAGCTAGGGAGGACCTTCCTTTAGTGGGTGCACAAAAGCACTTGAAAGTAGCAGAAACAAAGCAACAAGAGTGTAAAATCAGTCAAGTGCTATCTATTTCTGTAACAAAATTTATCAAGCCCAGATGAGAAGCACAACATGACACAACCTTACAGAAAGCCTGAGAGAGTAACTCCAGATGACTGGGCAAAAGGAAAAAAAAAGCCACAGCACCTCCAAGAATACATATAAAGCTATATATACACACACGGGTGCGTATTGAGACGATGAAGATGAAAATGCTACATATAAAGAATTCCTGCACAAAGCAGACCATGCCATAATAGTCCACAGCAGGAGGGCAGAAACCTTCGGCATAATCCACGGTGCCCATTTGGGCACTGAGAAAGCAAGAAAACAGCCTAAGGTGCTTCATTTTCGACAGGCTCAGTGATGCTACAGAAGGTCAAGGGTAAAGTCCAAATTCTATTATAAAGTAAAGGGCTAAACTACAGGCGAAACTTCTCCAGGTATGAAATGGTGTAATAAAATAATAAATAATAAGCCAAACCCACTGGAATCACATCACAGCCATCTTGTTTCAGATCTAAGACGGGCACCTTTTTATTTCAGTTTAGAGAAAAAGGTCATCCCCTGTTAATGGACTCATTTCCATAGAGTCTGGTCTAACACACCACCGACATTAACGGTGTCTTTTCATTGACCAAAATGGGCTTTCAAACAGCATCTTCTGCATTTCTAATTGAGCTGCCGGATGACACTGTAGCAGCAGTGTAATAACACTTTATAAATCATATTTGCTTGGAATGGGATTCCTGATGGGTTAATATCTTCTAAATAGGCCATGACTGCTCTCATTTCTAGGTTGCGTCTGACATCTAATCCTCCAGCACCGTGTTATTTAGGGGCACTGGCTCAGAGACTTCTTGGAGTCCTCAAATGAAATAAATAAATAAAAGCCTTGTGCTGGAATTTGGTGATGTTGACCCAGAAAAATCTAGTGGAACTGAAGCAGTTGTGGAAAGTTCTCGAAGTACTTAGAAGAGTTATAAATGTAATTCTAAACAAAGCAGCAAACTATTCCCTCACACGCTCCCTTTCTTACCCTCATACCCAGCAAAGCCAAAGCTTTGCAAGGAACATGTTGGATACATCTACTCTGCCCGTGGCAGAACAAACGTCAGCTGAGCCTGTTTCTTGGCAGAGACCCTGATCTCAGATACGGCCCCAGAGCTGTTGATCTGTCTCATGTAACCAACTGTGCAAATAGTTAATTTTTTCCAGCTGACAAATTTAAAAAAAAGCACACACACAAAACCCACAACACCAACACAACAATACTAGTGGCTTGGATCAACCCAAGAATAGTTTTTACAGCAAAACAATTATCATTTCACACTCTAAGAAGGAAATTAGATTTGTTTCAAAATGTAGAAATGAAACATAACCATTTCTAGCTTGTGTGAAAAAAACTCATTGAATCTGAACTGAATTCACAAATAATTTTGGCTCTTCAGCTTCACACAATAAACCTCTTGCCTGATTACTGCAATTCTTAATTAGGAGCGAAGCCGCACTCACCGAATGAGGGCAAGCATATACATCACTGATGTTAACACCCTGAAACACACACTGAGCACACTTCTTTCTGCGCTGACTGCAGCCCTGTAAACTTGGTGTATATGCATGTCTTCATCCTGGGAGAGGCCACCTGCAGTGCCTGAGTCTGGCCTTCACCACCAGAGACAACATCCAGCCTGCAAGCAGAGGTGCCACACCGTGGTATCCTGCAGTCCTGCTCCCCAAACTGCCCAGTTTGGGAACTAGCTGCAGCACAGCACAGTTCTGCCTGCCATGCACCTGCATTCCCATCTCAAGAGAACTGAGGATGAAGGAAGCAGGGTCTCTCCCAGTGTAAAATTAGGGTGCAACTGAGAAGAGCATCTCCCTCTGACACTACTTACTTTTTTTGGAGAACAGTGAGAATGACGGTGAGGCATGAGTACGAAAGCATCACAGCAGCAGGTCCTCAGCTATGGGACTCACTAGGCCAAGGAGAAGAATGAACAGGGAGTAACTACTTTAAAAACCTAAATGCCTACCTATCTAGATTTATTTTTTTTTTAACCAAGTAATTCAAATGAATACACATGCACACAAATTCAAGTCAAATATTCACAAATACAGAGAAATGCACACATGAAAAAGGTTTACTCAAGGAAGATGTGGATGGAGAGGGGGAAAAAAAAAAGTGTTATTCCCATTTGGAATACTTGGAAATCAGGGCTGGGATAAGACCACCACAGTTAGATGCTGATCCTTTAAAGGGCTCCAAAATCAATGGGGGTCCTCAAGTGCTTGAAGTTTATCATACGCTGAAATGAGGTTTAAGACTGGAAGCAGACCTTTCTGCAGCGATGACCCGAGCCCCTCCAGCTGGGCCACATTTGTGCCACAGCAGCCAGACCAGAGACCTTGCAGAGCCACAGTCTTGAGCTCCCTGCCTGCACCCCACGATGCTACGTGGGGCAGGAGGCAGCCGCAAGCGCTGTCAGCTCAGCAGGAGGGCGCCCGCTCAGCACAATGTTCTTATTGTCTTCTCTGGCTCCCATTTCTTCTTCCTTGTTTCTCATTTTTGCTTTATCCCTTTTTTGTTTTTGTTGCCTGAATGTACTTCTAGAGTCCCTTGCCATGGCAACACCTGCAGGTGAAGGCAGAGCTCATCATCCACAAGCTTTGCCAGTGCTGAAGAGGTAACTAATCACTCCACAAGTAGAGAAGTGCTATCTCCAAGATACCCATGAACAATTTGCAAACGTGGGTGTCCCTGAAGCACCCGCTTCTCACAGGTGTTTCGCTTGCTTCTGCGAACGTCAGTAAAAGCACTTTTTCCCCTGTTTGCATCTCATCACATACCTTGCCTGCACTACTTCACACAGAGCTGTAAACTCGCAGCTTAACGGGGCTAAGGAGACAAGTCTCTTCTGCATCGATTAATATGTGACAGGCATTAACAATAGGAAAGGTGCTTCAGTGCTCCCAAAGCCCGAGAGTTTGCACTGATGCCATCAGGGAAAGCTCAGCCACAGCAACTCAGGAACAGAGAGCGGCCAAATCTCTGTTTAAAGCAGCCTGTAGGTCACAATTTCTCCTGCCTGTAATTACAGGGACCGCACACGCCACAGAAGGGCTGGAATACAGCAAATACGCAGCACAGCCTTTGGTCATCTAAATAACAGGGTGGATTTTGAAAAGAAGCAGCTTGAAACCTTAACAGAGCTACACCTAATGACGGCACAGGAATTTGTTATCGTGGTTGTTGGAGACCATGCAAGCGACCAGCTTCCAGGATTGGGACGCAGGGTAGACCAAAAAAAAACCCAACCCTAATGCAATGCACGTAACCTTATTAGAACAGTTGTGCTTCTCAAGGGGAGATGCACAGCACACAGGGAGGCGTAATGTTTTAAAATATTTTGTCAGCCAAAGAAAAAAATCCACATTCTTCTGTGGTCACCGGCCATTTAAAAATCTTCAGGATAGATTTTGGTCCAGCTGAACACAGCTGAGAGGTAAATGACACAAACGAGAACCTCAGCACAATACTTGCTTAATTTCTTATTGTAGAGGCCTTTCATGTATGTAAGCGAATAGATTTCTGCTTTAAAAATAAATACTTCCCCCCATTTTAGTTTTTTTTTTTTTTACTCTAATTATTTTTGTGTCAGAAATATAATTGCACTCCATATTGAAAGCTAACCCAGTGGGGAAATATTTTACACAATTACAGAAAGTTTTAATAAAAGACTGATAAGTAAAGTTTTGAATTTTTAATGCATTCTGCA